>NW_028323576.1:0-39832 GCF_984573655.1 Nuphar pumila | reverse complement strand
ATCGGCGAACGCGCAATATCCCAAGGTCGGTATCCTCCATCCAGTAGTCGTCGAGCTCTTGTTTTTTTATTTCTCTCCGTGCGGTCACCCGCGACCATGCCGTGTACTGTGGGGTCACCCGCGACCAATGTTGTGATTTTTCGTGGTGTCACCCGCGACCCAGCACCAGTTTTGGGAGCGTGTTAATGAGCGTTCTCAAGACTCGGTTTTGGGGCGTCCTTATGGGCGTTCTCAGAACCAGTGCCTACTCTAGCCTTGAAAATAAAATATATAATGCTTTCCAATTGTGAGGAGCGGAGGCTAGAAGTTCTCGGCGGTGGCGGTCGTGTACGCCGGGCGGTCGTTGCACACCAACGGTGGCGGTCGTGTACGTTGGTGTAGAACGGGTGCGCGGTGTGAAAAAATCTGCTGACCCCCGAGTGTGTGGGGCGCACCGTTGCAGAGCCCACCTCGGGTACCTCGCGAGTAACGAGCGTAAGATGTCAAGAAGCCGCGCACAGGGTGACTACAGAGACCCCAGCAGGTGCTAGTATCAAGAATGATCAACTTGATACTCCCTCCAAAAACCCATGCTATGCTCAATATGCCATGAGTGCCATGTCCCCTATCCTGTATAACATACCCCGTTGGATTTACCCTACTCAGCTGCGGGTTTGTGTAGGCAAAGCTGCAGCAGGAAGCGATGCAACCGCTACCTAGCGGTCCCCCAGGACAATCTGTCCGCCAACAAGCGCCTCCCAGCCCGCTTCCCACGCATCCTGGCAGTCATCCTACCCACAGGACCCCTTCTAACAGGTGCTTATCCATAATGCCCCGTGTAAGTAACCACGTATATACTATTAGAGCGTTCCGGTTGTCGCGCGTTTGTTCTGACGTTAGCTTCGCCGGTTGGTTAGGTTCGTTCGTACGTTAAACCTTGTCGAGCCAAGGTTTATTTTTTGAGGGGGGGGATGTTAGGATTGGAGACTGGCCAAGCCAGCCTCAATCTAGGAGTTCAAGCTACAAGCCATATGCACACTGCTATGCAGCATGCATATGCCTTGGACCTCTCGCTAAGGCTATACGCACATGGCTACCGAGCCATGCACGTATACACCTTAGGCAACACTAACGTGTGTACTTGCAGCATCGTTGTCATGCAAGGTACATCAAGACAACATCCAAGACCTATTCAGAGCCTACATTTCCTTAGGGTTAGGGCCCTTCCCCTAACACCCATTCCGGGCCTCTACTCAGTAGCCTAGGACGGTTACATCAGGTACCAAGCCTACAGGAGTCTATTGGAGCCTACACCCAAGACCTACACGCATGCGTCTGGCCATGACATAGACCATGAACTCCGTCCTGCGTCGTAGATAGTCTGTGGACTATCTAGTCATGTGCACACAGTATCAACGCGCACATGTAGCGTAGGGTAGAGTCCCGAAGCCTAGAGGAAGCGTTCCTACAAAGGGACAGTGCTTGGATAGAGTCGGGATCTTGTCATCTTGTCAATACCGATCACCTCGCCCAGTGTAGTCTGCCACATTGCCACAGCAAGGCAGCTCATACCTGCCCTATGCTAACGCATCTTGCATAGTGCACTCTTAGCTGTCATACTGACAGCCTAACAGCGGCTGCGAACTGACCGGGGTGGGGAGTATTTGAGTGGTGATTTTCAGCTGTTCCTTGACTCGAAGGGCATTGTGCACGAGCCCACTTCTGCGTATACTCCTGAAGCCAACGGTAGGGCTGAGCGCCTGAACCGCACACTGGTAGAACGCATGCGTACTGTTCTTCCCGAGTCTCACCTGCCCGATGCGTATTGGGGTTATGCAATGCTGTATGCTGCTGATGTCAGGAACTGTGTTTTGCAGTCGGGTTGCACACAAGTACAGTATGCTCGCTTTACCAGTATCGAGCCTCACCTAGAGCAGTTTCACCCATTCGGGTCCACAGCATGGGTGCTTGTGTCGCAGCCGCAACGTCACAAGCTTCAACCTAAAGCTGTTAGGGGTGCTTATTTGGGTGTTTGTCCGCCTCTCAATTCCACTGTACATCGTGTGTTGGTGGGTACCAAGGTGGTAACAACTTGTGATGCTTACATTCAGGATAAGTGCCCAGTCTTTGAGAGCCCAGTGGATGTGGACGACGTCACCGTGGTGGAGCTTGGAACCTCCCGTCATCTTGAACCCCCTCCGTTCCCGTCTCAAGCTCATTCCCTTGCTTCGGATCCGGTGGTGGCGTCCGCATCCATCGAGGACTTGGCCTTTGGGCTTGCTGATGACCAGCCTATTTTCAGCCAAGCCAGCCTTATACCTGCCTCATCCCATCTGCTTCCCGCATCGGCTGCTGCGTCCGACTGCGGCGACGGTGAATTCCCTGACCATGCTGCTGACGAGACTGACCCTTCGCCATTGGGTCCGACAGCAGGGGGACATGGCGATGCACCCGTCAACGAACAGGCACCCTCCATGCAGTCTGACCCTACAGGCACCCTCCATGCAGTCTGACCCTTTAACAAGAGCCAGCATTCAGCGATCCTGTGGACCCCCGCAGCGTCTGGCATTCGCCGCCAAGGTAGTTGGATTCGACCCTGACCCGTCGGGCTGATGCGTTGTCCATCTGATGCCTCTAAGTGGCAAGCTGCTATTAATGATGAAATGGACTCCTTGCACAACATGATGTTGGAGTGGTGCAACTCCGCCTGGGGCAAGGACAATTGGCTGTCGTTTTGTATTGGAACGCAAGCGGGTGGCGGAAGGGTTCAAGGGTTCTCTCAAAGGCCTGGGGTAGACTATAGTGAGACTTATGCTCCTGTAAGTAAATATGCCTCACTTCGGGCTTTCTGTGCTGTTGTGGCGGATCAAGACCTTGAGGTCCGTCAGATTGATATTAAAACTGCTTTCCTAAACGGCGTGCTTGACGAAGAAGTGTACATGAGGCATCCTCCTGGCTACCCAGGGCCAGAGGGTACAGCGTGTAAGCTTCTCAAGTCAGTGTATGGTCTCAAGCAAGCGCCTCGTGCGTGGCATCTTACCCTCAAAGCAAAGCTCTTGGAGCATGGTTTTATTTGCAGCGAGGCAGACCCAGCTTTAGTCATGAAGTTGGGATCTGATGGGACCATACTGGCACTTATTTACGTAGACGATTGTTTGATAGCTGGTAAGACGATTAAAGATGTGGAGCAAACTCTGGCCTTGATTCAATCTCTTTTTGAGGCCAGGGACATGGGGGAGCCCCAGGATTTCCTGGGGATTCAGCTGATACGGGATCGGGGAGCCAAAACCGTTTCTCTTCATCAGACCCCCTACATTGAGAAATTGCTCCATGACTTTAATCTCACAGGTGTGGCTCCAGTGTCATTACCCATTGCTGCCATTCCAAAAGACGGCAATGCGTTGCAGGAGAATGCAGAACGATATCCATCACTCATCGGATCGCTTATGCATCTTGCAATTGTACAAGACCTGACATTGCTATGGCAGTGAGCTGCTTGGCCAGGTATCTCAAGGCTCCCACCACAACGCATTGGGATGCTGGCATTTACTTGCTGAGATATCTTGCTGGTACCAAACATCTTGCTTCGGTGTATGGTACCAGCCGAGGGCTGGTTGGTTTTTGTGATGCTGACTTCGGAGGTGAAACCAAAACCAGGAAATCCACAACTGGAATGGTATTCATTCTTCATGGAGCTGCAATTTGCTGGCAGAGCAAATTACAACCCACTGTGTCTTATTCTACTACTGAAGCTGAATATCAGGCGGCTAGTGTTGCGGCACGAGAGGCACTGTGGCTCAGAAAACTACAACTACCTGAACTTGGTGAGCCCTTGACCGGGCCTATTGTGATTGGTGGTGACAACCAGGCTTGTCTTGCACTCTTGAAGAATCCCATGAGTACTGCTCGCAGCAAGCATATTGACATAATACATCATTTTGCTCGAGAGCGAGTTGCTCTAGGGGAGATTGCCTACAAGTTTGTGTCAACTGATGACAATGTTGCAGACTGCTTGACCAAGCCAATTTCTGTTGGCAAGCTGTTGTTTGTGTCAGAGGTCTTGGTCTTCGATAATCGTATAATTGTATTTGAATCTGGGGAGCAATGCCCCAGGTTGCTACTTCCTATCACATATGGGGAGTATTGAAGATACTGTCCTAAGTATCAGAAGATATGTTCCGTAAGTATCTATCGTTCCATGTGCACACGTCCGTGTGAAGTGAGCACAACCCTACATTGAACAGCCAGACTCTGTACCCGACCATAGAGTCATGCATTGTGGACACTATGGTCTGATGACTATTCTATGGTCCTTGAAATGTTCTTTACTTCCGTGTATCAGCTGCCTGCTGATTATTGAGTATTTTACCATAGACTTGAGCCTATATATACTGTGCTGTGCAAGTGTAAGTTCAACTAGTCCAAATTCTCAATATGTAAGTGGGTTGTGGTCCACATATACCGTGAATTCAGCCCCTTCCAGGTAGCAACGCCATACTTTTAGTGCATGTATCAGTGCAGTCAGTTCTTGTTTACCTGATACATCCTCTAGGGCTGCTTGGTCAAGACTGATGCTGCCATCTGGCCTTTCTAGCTGCGCTTTGGCAGTGAATTTAGCCTCAATGTTGGCCTTCTTGGTGGAGAATGCTTTAAATTCATATGCAATCACCTTCGGTTGGCCTTTCTCATCACGTTGTATGAGTACTGCCCCAATACCTTCACATGAGGCATCTGTGATAACCTCATATGGCTTGGTTGGGTCTTCCACAGCCAATACAGCTGGTGACACTAGAGCCTGCTTGACTGCTTCGAATGCTGTCAGCTGTTGGCCCTTTAGGTCCACGGTGCCCTTTTTAGGTCCACCTGTCAGCATGGTGAGGGGTGCTGCCATAATAGCATAGTTCGGTATGATGATGATGATGTATCTTTTTACAACACTACCGCATCCACATGGACATTGGCAACTCCAAGAACTACTTGGGAATCAGAGTTATCATTACCATCACCTGAGGCAAGCGTACCTGGACCAGCCTGACTTACCATAACCTGACCTGACATGTCTTCATCCTCTTCGTCCTGTACCCTGCAAGAAAGGAGGTCAGCCACGGCTGACCAAAAACGACCCGTCAATTCCTTTGGGAGATCGTCGCAACCCACACTCAAAATCTTTGTCAGGAGATCAACTCCCAACAGAGATTCCAATTTAGTTGCCAAATTCCCACCTCGTAATCCAAGACCTCCAACCGTTTCAAGAAATTGGTCTATTTTTGTATGAACTTTCTAAAATAGTTGGCTAGCCCGAGGAACCCTCTTAGTGATGTAGTGGTGGTTGGTATTGGCCAATCACGCACTGCCTGGGTCTTAGCTGGGTCAGTGTGTACTGTGTCCCCACTAATGATGAAGCCCAGGAATTTGAGTTCCTTCATGCCAAACTTGCACTTGTCAAACCTAATGATAAGTTTGTTAGTTTGCAGTCTGTTCAGGACCTCTTGCATGACTTGGCAGTGTTCCTCCACTGTTTCTGTCATGATTAGGACATCATCCAGGTAAACCATAACAACTCCTTGTTTGATCAGATCATCAAAGATTCTGGTCATCATTCGTTGAAAGGTTGCTGGTGCATTTGTAAGTCCCATAGCCAGTACTTTGTACTCGTACAGTCCTTCAGGTGTTGTGAACGCTGTAAGGTGTCTGTCTCTTGGCTGTATCGGCACTTGCCAGTATCCTTTGAGCAAATCTATGCTGCTGAATACACGTTTGCCTTTGACTCTGGCGTACAGGTCTTCTGCACGTGGCAGTGGGAAAACATCCCTTTCCGTAACTGCGTTCAGCCCTCTGTAATCGACACACATGCAAAGTGTACCGTCTGGCTTAGGCGTGAACAGTATCGGAGCACCCCACGGCGACGAGGATGGTTGTACCAACCCCTTGGCGATGTGGTATTTGAGTTGTTTCTCAACTTCAGCTTGGTCTTTCGGTGATAACCTTCGCTGTCGTCTGTAAACAGGCTTTGCGTTCGGTAATAGCGAAACAGCGTGGATAGTTTCCTTGCGTGGTGTCAACCGATCCAACATTTTTCTGTCTGGGAGATCGTCTTTGAACACGTCTGGGTATCTATCTCTCCAACCCGCAACTGTGGCGGCTGGTATGCCTGCCGGCGTATCCTTATTGAGGTCCTGCGCATGAAATTTGGCATGGGATCCCTCGTCGGATGCCTTTTGCGGCGGCGGTGGTGCAGTTGATTGCTGGAACGTGGCGCTCAAGCAACTGTACCTATACCACTGATCCTCGTCCAGGAAATCTTCCAGCAATACTGGTTCATCTCCGTAGAACTGGATGTACGACTTTCCGTTTTCTACGCGGAAATCCACTGCATCCCATCTCACGCCTTCGCCTGTAAGGTCGGTGCGATGTTCGAGCATGGCAGCGAACTGTGAGGCACCCACAATTAGATTGTCTGTGTGCTCTGGCAGCTCCCATTGGTCACGTGTCAGCACCTTTCTCGCGAATACGGTGTGTTTTTGCGTGCCATCGGGCCCTCTGATAACCATCTGAGGTACTTTTCCAGCTCCCGCGCCGAGCATTGCT
Organism: Nuphar pumila; assembly: GCF_984573655.1. Lineage (NCBI taxonomy): Eukaryota > Viridiplantae > Streptophyta > Magnoliopsida > Nymphaeales > Nymphaeaceae > Nuphar > Nuphar pumila. The sequence goes on along the minus strand of NW_028323576.1, from coordinate 33,265 downwards.
CTGTGCGTGGCTGTCCAGTCACTACCTAAGACCAGGTGTTGTGTGTCACCCCAGTCTACGTCTATGACTAGCGCTGGTACAGTGCACGAGTATCCCCCCAGGTTAATGGGTACTATGCACTGTCCGTGTATAGGCACTCCGCTGTGTCCGTCTCCTAGGATAACGGATCCACCGCGTCTCGTGTCTATTTCGAGGTCTAATTGCTTAGCGACTCGTAGTGGTACCAGCGAATGTGTTGCGCCGGTGTCAACCAGGACAGCTATTTGCGCTAACTTCTCTGGTTGCGTGCGGATGATGTTTGTTTGGTCCTCGTCAAGGACTGCAAACTGTCCTCCCGCGCGTATTTTATCACCTGTTCGTATTTTCGGTATGCGAGCCTTAAAGATATATGGTTGCTGCCGTTCGAACATGTGCGCCGGTGCCTTCACCGCTTGCGCGTGTATGGCTTGCGTAATCTCCATCATCGGTGTCGCTGGGACTACCGGTTTTGCGGTGATTTTGTACACGTGTACTGGCCATTTGGTGGGTTTCGGCGCTGTAGGCCTGGGTCCCCTCGTTTTGCTTTTGGCTATCGGAATACCGTGTTGGACAAGCTGTTTGCTCCCTCTAGTTTGCACAGGGGCATCGTACAGCTGTGTTCCCGTCGGAAAGGTATGTACCTTTTCCCACAGTTTGTGTGCTGTTGTCTCGGGCCAATGTGGATATACCACCAGTCCCACAGCGCTGTGGCTGTTCCTCACCTGCTCTTCCGCGTGCCGGATATACGGGGCAGCGTGGTGCAGCGGTGGTTTGTTATGTGAAGGCGTCGCTAGACGTATGTTGAGTCATCCTCGATAGGGAATCAGATAGCAGCAATGGGAGGTCCAGGGTTCGGAGGTCGGTTTCCTACAGGAGATGCCTGGAGACACTATCAGAATATATCACGTATCAGGGACTTCGGTCAGGACTTTTTTTCAGGTGAAGGGTGTTTGGTCCCATTGCTGAACACCCCTATCGAGGTTTACGTTGCAGACGTAGGAACCCCTACGTTTTCCACATACATCTGCAACATGGTTGGCACCATATGACCTCTTGGCCTGGGTTTGGTTTTCCCGGGGTTGCCTGGTCTACCAATTTCATCCTCATGAATAACTCGTCCACATAGAGGTGTTCACACACTGGCTGGTCTGGTGCAGCAAATGCATCTATTGTGAGTCTGAGGTTCAGCTTGTCCTCCAAATCTTGTATGTGGGGGTCTCTGATCTTTCGGTAGAACCGTCCAACGCCCCCGCCCCCTCATGGTCGTGGTAACCATGTTGTTGGGTTGGGAGTGTCGGGCTTCTCGTTTACCGGTTGTCCCGTTGATACGGTTTGCTCGAACATCACCGTACGTCCAGGCGTTGTGCCGGCGTTTTGGAGTCGTCCGCCGTCGTCCGAATCACGTTCCCTTTGCGGGGTGTGTTCTCGGCTTCGGTGTGCCTGGTCGTCGTTGTGTCCGACTTTCCACGGTTGGTCCCGTTTGTAACGGTCCTCGCGGTTATTGTCGTATTCGACTTTCCATGGCTGGTCCCGTTTGTAACGGTCCCCGCGGTTGTTATACCGTCCTGGGCTATGCGACGCGCTACGGCGACCGTAGGCCCGGCGTTCGCTACACCCTCTCTCTCGATCCCGGCTTCCACGCGATCGGTCCCGTCCGTCACGCTCACGTGAGGTGCGGTATGGTGTCGGGCTCTGCTCCCTTTGGTACTCCTGGCTACGTGCGCTGGGTGACCGTGAGCGTCCCTTCATGTGTGGGCAATCTCTTGCATAGTGTCCCATTTCACCGCATCCGAAACACGTGATGTGGGGGCACTCCTTTGAGAAGTGGTCTTCCTCCCCGCAGAAGCCACATAGTAGTGGTCTTTCTTCGCGCGGTCTGTCGCTGGCCATCGCATTGTATTTTACGTGGTCAGTTTGTTCCGGTCGTTTGTCACCAACGATGTTGATGGTTGCCCTTATACTCTCCCACCACTGTTTCTCAGTGAAGTGGTTAGCGGACGATAACGCCGGATTCATTACTTTCCACATCTGAGTTGTCATGGGCGGGAGGCGTTGTATGTAATACTCGCGCAACCGTGCTCCATTTGTAAACTCGTCTGTTTGTTCGATGTCAGCCAGTTCCGTTCTGATACGTAGGAATTGTTCCGTGAATTGCGCGAACGTTTTCTGGTGTACTGACAACGCGATCAGCTGTGCCCTCAGGTCGCCTGCTGATGCTGGTACGTGTGGGTTCTGTTCCCTTAGCATGGTGGTTGCCCATTCCATGCGGGTTTGCCCCGACTCATACGTCCAGGTTTTGATACGTCGTCGTAAGCGTTCTTGTACGCTGACGGCGCATCCTGCTATCAGCACGTTTACCGTGGCTTCGTCTGATAGCCCCCCAATTGCCTGGTGGTTCCGGACGTATGCCAGAAAATCCTCCAGGTTTGGTGTATAGATATTACCACTGACCTCCCTTGGCGCCGCCTGGCTGGGATCATAGTATTTCTTAACCGCAGTTTCAATAGCTCTTTGGCGTATTGTGCGGCTGCGTTGTTGCTCTGTACTGACCCAGCGTAATGTTGTCCTTGGTGTAACAAGGGTTGCATTGCTGTGTGGTGTACTAGCTGCACTGCCGGTTCCCCGGTTGCCGGTGGCAACGGTGGTGCTGGTGGGTATGCCGTTGGCAGCGGTGGCCCCGCTGCTTGTAGCAGGGTTTCCTGTTGGTCCCGCATCCGTGTCTGGGTTTGGTGTTCCCGTGTACCGTGCGTTAGTGACCGCGAGCGTCTGTTGGGCTCGTTGGTTCCAGCAGCTCTTATTGGGTTCCGTGTTCCCCCAGGCTGTAATGGTGTCAGGGCCATTGATTCCTCATATATGTCAGGGTGGTGCCTGCGGATATATGTTAGCATGTCCTGGTGTCTTGTGTCAATCGTGCGTGCCGGCGCGTTGATACTTAAGGACATCCTAGGAGTTCCCTGCTCCGGTGGGTTCAAATTCGGTGGTGTGAGCCACTCTCCGCCACCAAAGTTCGGTTGCCTGGTGTTGTTGTCATCCAGGTTTCCCCCTTCTGTCTGTGCGGGCTGGGTTCCATCGATTGTGTCATCGAAGGTTGGGTCTGGGTGGGCATCGCTTTCCCTAGCTTCACCTACAGGTCCTAGTTGGACTGTGGCTGGCTGTTTGCGCCACCATTTCCATGCCTTTTGCTCCGTTCCTTGCCATATGTGCATGGGGATTTTCTTTCCCATCCACGATTGGTTAAGGTTCGCTTTGGCCGTAGCCTTGTGTTTGGCTTGGAATTCTGTCCGCCTTTTGGCTTCCAGTTGTGGGTCTCACTGCACCCCTCCAGGGCTAGGTACCTCGTTGGCTTTGAAGCCTGGCCACCTTTGCCTAAGCCACTTCTTATGCTAGCAGCAACCGTGTTTTTGGTAGTGACGCTAAGTGTCACTCCCAACATGGTTGTTTCCGCTGCTGTTGGTTCGTGGGTTGTTGTGTCCGTTGCTGTACATGACTGGCATGTTGCTTCCAGTTCTGCAGGCGCACTAATAGTGACCGGCGTCACGGCTCGGTTTTGTACAAATGTGACCCTTTTGTTTCTGCTGGCTTTAAGCCTTTGCAGCTTCCGGGTTTATGCACGTGTGTTCATGGTTTTCAAGCACGGGTCCTCGGTCCTTGTGCCTTGAGTTTTCCCTGTAGCCGTGGCTGGGGTTCCCTTTTCAGGTTGCGCCTTGGGCTTTTGGGTTGGCTCTGCAGTTTTCTGATTCTGCGTTTGGTGTTGGCCCGTTTTTGTTGCCCTGGCCCTGTGGGACTGCATACTCTCGTGCATTTACATCCGATTCACCATCAGAGCATTGTACGCACAAGTTCATGCAGTCTGCTAGGTCTACCATGTATGCATCTTCTAGACCTAGTTCCTCAGCGGTGGCTTCAACAAGTCTAGCCATGCGCTTGATTTCACCATTAAGGCGTCTACGCTCTTTCTGCAAGGCTGTGTATTGCAAGGCGTTTGCTCCACTCGAGGGCTCTCTATCCTTTTCATTCTGCTCTTTCAACGGTTTGGGTTGGCGTAGCCGGTCAGCTGCTGCTGCCCGGCGTGCGCATGCTTCTCGTACTCGCTGGTGAGCTTGTGCTGCCGCGTGCGACTCATGCAAATCATACTCATTGTGCGACTCGTGTCCATACAGAGCGTCATTTACATGATTGCGCTGACTAGCATGCATGTCTTCAAGCCCGGGTGGACCTCTGTCGCTTCCATCCCTTCTGGCTTGGTACGGCTGGTTAGGTCGGCAGCCTTGACGTCCGCGTCCCCTGTTGGATGCCGATTTGCTCCTGCGTCTCTCCTGCTCGTCCATGGCTTTTAGGGCTCCGCTGGTGCGGGCTCCCACTTGCACATGGATTGCTTTGGTGAGAAGTTTCAGCATACCCCGCTGTGCGCTTGCTTGGTGGCTTGGCGCTCGTGCGGCGTGTCCGCCACGTCCCGTGCTGACGTCGGACCCCCTGCCGCTGCTGGACCGGCTCCGACCTGCGGGTGTCGGCTGTGCTGGCGGGTTGGGCGCGTCGTGTGCACGTGTGGCGAGTTCCCGCTGCATTTCCTCAAGCGCTTGTCTGAGTTTCGCCGCCTTGCGGTCGTGCTCTCTGATCGCTTTTGTGAGTTTCGCCTGCCTTTCCTCCAAGGTTAGGTTCGCGTACGCTGGCTCGCGCGGCCGTTTGGCTGCGTCGCGTTCTGACGCTGCCGTTGTGCGTTGCGTCGTTGCTTGTGCCTTGGCTGCGTGCTCCGCGGTATTGCGCTGCGCGTATCATCCACTGCCTTCCGCGACGTCCGGGCTAGCGCGTCTAGCGACGCTGCCGTGCCGACGTGGCGCTTTTGCCGTGTTTACTGCCGCAGGGGCGGAGTGCGTTACCTTTGCGGGCGCGCTGTCGTCTACGGGGACCAGTTCGTCGTCTGTGACCATCTGGTGCCCGTCCGCGTCGGCGTCGTCCTCGTAGGCGATGTCTTCATCGTATTCGATGATCTCCTCGTCCTCTTCTTCGGCCTCGCCTACCGCCCGTGGCGCTGGCTCTCGGTCGACGTTGAGGTTGAGACATGCAGATAGCTTGCTAGCTGTCTGGGCAGCTAGGCGCTTCATCCATGCTCTCCAGTTGCGTTTTGCGTTGCGTGTCCTTGTTCTTCCATCACGGTTGCCCGCTAGGTCACTGGTTTCGCTGCTCGCAACTGAGCTGGGGATAGATTTGCCCTTGTTGCCCACTGTATACCACACTGTGATGTCAGTGTTGGCCTTGGCGTATGCAGCCAGCGTTTCGCGTTGTGCTTGCACAACGTGTTTTGCTTTTGGCTTGCGTTTGAGCACTGTGTCCAGCAGCTCCTCCGCGTCTTCAGGCACTGCTTCATTGTCGTTAACTGATGTTAATGGCAATTTGCTTTTGGCCTGTGCACGCCCCAGCTGTGTCGCTTCGTGCGTAACAGTTTGCTTTGTTTCAGGCAACTGCGAGCTGCAGTTTGCGCCTTCCACGTGCTTCGCTGTTTTATGCACACTGCTTTTGACACAGTGGTTCTGGTTATTAATGAGGGCCAGTTCCTCAGTTGTGTTGTGGAATTCTTGGACGAGGCAAGTTTCGTTAGACGTGTCTTGCTCGTTTGCTGCTGCCGCTGCTGCGTCTGCCGTCACAGTCTGCCGTCACAGTCTGTTGAATTTGCAAGTCTACTTTTGTTGTGCTGACCTTGATCAGTGTGGCCCAGGTGTGCTTCGTTGGGGTTACTGTGGTTTTGGTGTCGCAAGATCCCTTCTTGACATGAACTGCTTTCACCCAATGGTGCCACTTTCCATGATGCGAAAACGATGAACGCTGCGATACAAGGTTGATGATTGCGTTTTCGCCTTCGGTACATAGCATGAGGTGTTCAATACCTGTCCAGTCCACCGTCATGTACGGTTCCCACTCCGACAAGGCGTTGAAGTCCAGCTGTTGTCCATCATCGCTAACCCAGCCTCCATGTTCGATGATGTACTGACGATCTAGATCTTTGGTTACATCCTGTATGTAATCTCCGAGTCTGAATGTGAGTGGTTTGTCCATATCGCACGATGATCTACCCAATTCAAATATCGTTCCTTGCCAAAAACAAAAATGTGGTCGTGCGAGGTCACTAGAATGTATCTTTAACCGATACCATGTATGCACTATGAGGCATATGGCTCTGAGGCCTTCAGCAACTATACGGAGTGCTAGGGTGCTACGAACACCCGAGCACGGTAACGCTCTAAGCTAGCACTTGGTGATGATGTGCTCCAGGAAAGACCCCAGATGCTACACACCATCTAGGCTTGTAGGAGTACCTGGCGTAACCAGCTCCTCATGGCGCCATGCCCATGGGTGTTGCATAGCATCACGATAGATAGTGCCGTGCCACTATCTATGTACCGCGTGCTAGCTCTCACGTCACCAACACGTTAGACACACGTTAGTGTTAGTGCTGACAATGCTAACTAGCATTACGTATGAATATATACATACGTAACAGTTACAATGCAATCGTAGTATTCTGCTGTCATCTCAGTAAGATGGTCAGACTGATTACACCACTCTCACAACCCAAGGGGTTGTGAAGCTGTTCTTCAAGAAGTATTTCCTCATTATGGGTTCCCCACAAAAGTAGTCAGTGACAGGGGACAGCAGTGGAACTCTCAGTTCTTTAAGGCCTTGTGTGATGCAGCAGACATCCGGCTAAGTATGAGTACAGCCTACCACCCACAAACCAATGGGCTGGTAGAACGTACTAATGAGGTAGTGGAGACAGCTCTAAGGCATTATGTGGGTGCAGATCATAAGGATTGGAACAATAAACTGCCCTTCATTGAGTTTGCCTTGAATGACATGTACCGTGAAACCACTGGAAGTACGCCATTCAAGATGAACAGAGTTACGGTATCGTTAGCACCTTTGAGGCCGTGAAGAAACGGATAGCTCATAAGGAAGGTATTGCGGCACCCAGTGCAGAAGTAGCCAGTTGGGTGGGCATGTCATCACCAGGTGCCAGAACCCTTCTACAAGCCCACGAGGAGCTTGCCAGGGCTAGACAAAGTGTCCATTGGGCCAAGTGTAAAATGAAGGAGGCTTATGACAAGCAGGGGGTAGTACGCCATGAGTATGTAAGAGGGCAACCAGTTTGGATGAGTACTCGAAACATAAGGCTACGACACCCCAGCTTAAGGCACAAGTTCAGTCCCAAGTTTGTAGGTCCAGTACAAGTGTTAGAAGTCAGTGAAAATGGGTCTACAGTCTTATTAGACCTCCCAGCCAGTCTACAGATAAATCCAAGGGTTTCAGTAGCCCTAGTTAAACCATACATACAAAGAGAGGGAGCAGAAGTTACTCCAGTATGGGTGGATGGGACTGAGGAGTGGGAAGTGCATGCCATCACTGATCATAACGTAGTCAGTTCCAGAATCTAAGAAGAAGAAAGGCCTAGCTGAGTTTCAGATAAGGTGGAAAGGACATGCAGAGCCTTCCTGGCATGAGTTCTCTGATTGTGAACACAGTATAGAAGTAGTGCAGAAGTATCTGGGTAGCTGCACCCAGCAAGTCAGAATGAAAATATACAAAGTCCTGACCCATTTAGAAAAAGGCTGGTTGACAGGAGTATATCAGCAGGAAGCCTTATCTGCATAGTCAATACCTTATCACTAAGTTCCCATATACATGCAGGTAACCGAGGAGGAGCAGCTCGAGCGAGCCATCAAGCTCTCCTTGCAGTCTTAGTCAGTTGAAGATTTCGCCCGAGCCAGCGGGGAGTACGACATGCCGTTGTCTCAGTCCGAAGTCGACAGTAAAGTATCCAGTTTCCGCGAATTACTCGCGCAGAGTCATCAGTTATCTCCCCAGCAGCTCGAGGAGCATCCGGACATCAAGTTCATAGCTGACGTCCGCAGTCTCAAGCAAAACTTGCTCGACGCGCTGAAAGCGGGGCACAGGTTGGATTTCCTCACCCACAGTATGGACCTGATGGAGCAGGTCCAGCAACAGTCGGCTCGCTTAGTCGAAATCCAGCAGCAAAAGTGGCTGCAGACGCAGCTCGACCCAAATGCTGCTAGTGCGTCACGCCCCCAAGGGCCCGAACCTGCCGCAGTTGCCGCAGTCAGGTCGCACATAGCGAATTTGCGTGGGCTGGGCCTCGCAGCAGCCGCTTACCCAACTACCTCAGTCGAGGATTTGGATGAAGTAGTAGAGGATATCGGCGGGGATGTGACCCCAGAGTACGGGCCTGAGCCCGAGTCAAGTCATGTACTCCATGGAGGAGCCCCCAGCAGTTGTGGAATCTTATTATGGCAGTGATGATAATGAGTATCCGGATGATATCCCAGAAAACAACTGGCCACAGATTTGATTCCCCAGTATCAGTTCAGTTTCATACAGTCAGTTTCAGTCTTCGATGTTTAGCATGTGAACTCATGTAAATGTTGCTCAAGTAAGTTGTCATCCTCTATAAGTTCAGTTTCATTGCACCATGTGTTGTATTGGCATATGACACAAGTCGCATTGAGGGGGTGATGTGTTATGACAGGATGAGTTTAGTCCTGATAAATAACTACAGTTAAGTGAAGTATCCTGATAATATTCAGGAGGGGCACAGTATAGTTCAGTGCAGTAAAGTCCCCTCTCGAAAGAGTACCCGAGAGCTGACGATAGTGACCAGTTAGTGACCAGTGACGTCGCTCGAGGGATAATCAGTCAGTAGATTCGCTAGGGTCTGAGGTCGGATGTACGGTCCCCAGAGGGGATGCTCAGAGACGATTCGCATATAAGAAAAGTACAGTACAGTTTTCGGGACTTCTTCCGGATCTGGGCTTGAGAGGTAACTCGAAGATCTTTAATTGCGATCTTTTGGCTTGCGAATCTGCTACCTCTTTCGAGGTTATCTTCAGTCTGTGTAATCAGCATAAATTCGAACCATTAAGCTGTACTAGTATTGTGCTGCCATTACACTTCCTGCTGCGTTGCGCTCGCCTCCTGGCTTTTCTGCCGTGCCTTTTGCTCTCGGTGGCGCTGCCCTTCGTAGCCTTCCGGCGTGGTTTCCTGTGGCGTCTGCCGTGCCTTTGTTTTGCTGTTCCCTTGGGCTGTCCCTTAGGGCTCTCGTTTGGGTTTCTGTTTCCCTTTTTCTTCTGTCTGCTTTGCCTGGTGTCTCGCGCAGGGAGCTGAGCGGAGTTGTCCAGCCGCCAGCGCCAACCTTCCAGCAGCATGCCTGGCGAGCAAGTCGCATGCCCCGTCAGAGGCTGCACCGTGTCGCGCGCCAGCAGGCGCGGCCTTCTTGATCATATGCGGCAGGCTCACAGTGGCGTGATCCTACCTCCGGCTACGCTGCAAGCCGTGCAGGCAATCTACGGCACCTGCTGCAATGTTCTAAAGTCTGCCTTGGTCAAATTGCACAGGTGCCTACAAGTCCCGGGCGTCCCCGGTATGGCCGCACCACCGCCCCTACCGCCGCTACCACCACTACCGCCACTCGCCGCCCAGCCACCATTGCCGCAACCGGACGCGGTCCTTCACGCTTTGGATGATCACGACGCTGTAGACGATCTGCATCCAACCATCGCCCCAACACAGCTACCACTGGGCGAACTACAACCTGCAGCATTGGCACCTGCACCACCGCTACAAGCGCCTGCGAACCCACCCTTGGGCGACCACCTTGTCGCGCACGTCCTACACCCGGCCGTCGCCCTGCCGCCCCCGGTTGCAAATCTGCCGCAGCCACAGGCCCCACAGCTACCCCCGGCGCCCGCACTACATCCCATCCGTCCGAACCGGATTGTTCCCTTCGCAGCACGGGAGGAATGGGCCAACGCAGTCAAGGATGCCCTTGAAGAAGTCTCAGGGGCGATCAGCCTTGGCGTCGCAAAAGGAATCCGCGACGCTTTCTCCAACCTACTCCGCCTGCCATCTCAAGTGCTGACCGATACCGGGGCGTCGCGGGGACGGGGAAAGCGCACCCGGGCTCGTATACGACGCTTACTGAACCAAGAGAATATTGCAGGTCTTCTTAACGCAACAGCACAAGCCGACCCGCCGGCCGCTCAACGCGCCCCGCACGCTGCACCCAAACTGGCTGCTCGAGCCCACCGCCAACTTACGCTCGGCAGCATCACACGCGCAGCCAAATGCCTAGAAGCCCTTCCAATCGCTGAGCCCACCGCCGCTACTATGGCAGCGCTACGTGCACTGAACCCAACGCCCCACCCCCAGTGGTACCGCCACCCACAGCCGCAGCCGTGCAAATTACGCTCGACAATCTCATCAACGTACTGCGAGCGCTCCCAAGGGGATCAGCTCCGGGCCCCAGCGGCTGGACCTATGAACACATTAAGGCGGCGACACAGGCCGGCGAGCACCTTCTCACCGCAGTTCTACGCATCCTCAACGCCATCGTCGGCGGCGCCCTACCCCACTTGCCGGAATTACTCGACAGCCGGCTCATTGGCCTGGAAAAACCGGGGGGCCGTGGTCTACGCCCCACTGGCCATTGGCGAAGTCTGGCTCCGCCTGGCCGGCCTTTGCGCCATGGCAGCTTGCCCTAGCGCCGGCGCCGCCCTCGCACCACTTCAGCTGGGCGTCGGCGTCAAGGGTGGCAGCCAGATTATCGGCCACGCCCTCTATACAGGAATCGCAAGCGACCCCACATGCGTCACCCTTCAAATGGACTTCGCAAACGCCTTCAACACTATCTCGCGAGACGCCGTCTTAGCCGCCGTGGCAGAGCGTCAATCGTCCATGCTACCCTTCGCCGCTTGGTCTTACCGACAAGCTAGCCGCCTACTCGTCGGCGGAGCCCCGAAGGGCGAAGCCCCTATCTTGTCAGAGAGCGGCGTCCGTCAGGGTGACCCATGTGGCGGGTTCTACTTCTCCCTCGCCACCCAAGGCCTACTTGAAGCAACACGCGCAGCGCACCCCGGCGTAGCCCCCGTGGCCTACCTCGGCGATACGTTCCTCCAAGGCAGTCCCGCAGCCGTCATCGCCGCATTCCCTGCCCTACGCGACCTCAGCGCAGCCATCGGGCTGGGCGTGCACCTCGGCAAATGCGGGGTCTACTCGGTGACCACGCAAGCTGCGCTGGACACGGCAGCAGCCCTCGCCATCCCGCACTGCACCGACGGCCTCGATGCCGCCGGCACCCCTGTGGGCACAGATGGATACGTCCAAGCCTACGCGAACCTGAGAGCTGACACCATCTGCAAAAGCATCGACAACATGCTCGACACCCCCCTCCCCGCTCAAGATAAGTTCCTCCTGCTCAGCAAATCCGCACAAATGCGCCTCGCGCACCTACCGCGAGTCATCCCCTGGCACCTTGTCAACGCCGCAACTCAACGCGTCGAGGAGCGCGCCGCCCAAGCCACCTTCAAAATCATGCAGCGACCGGAGCAAGCCGACGTGCGCGCCAGGCAACTTACACTGCCGCTCCGCTTTGGGGGCATGGGCATCCGCACCACCAGCGAACCAGAAGCAAAGGCCTCCTTCTTGTCTGCAGCAGCCATGACAGAAACCACCATGCGCGATGGACCGCAACAGTTTCGCCCTTTCGCAGGTCCCAACGCACTAAGCCTCCAACAAGACGCAAGCGCTGCACGCGGCCGGGGCAGAGCACTCGCTGTGGCCTCCCGAGGCGCTCGCAGTCACCGAGGAGACCATCGACACCGTCCTATCTGCTGCCCAAGGACATTCGCCCGCTTCGTGGCAGAGCGGAAGCACGCCCACCTCCTCGCGTCTTTCGACGTCGACACCGACGACGGCCTACGTAACCTCGCCCGCATGCACAGCTGCGCCTGCCGCCCAGTTTCCATTTGGCTGGAAACCCTGCCCACGTCAAGGGCGCTGCAGCTCACAAACCCCGACTTCATCAGCTCCATGCGCCACCGCCTTGGCTTGACGCAGCTGCCCACTCACACCCCAGGCTTACAGTGCCGCTGCGGGCACTATATGCATGCAGGTGACACCGACCACGCCGTGACTTGCCGCTCCCTCGCGGGGGCAGTGATGATGCGCCACCATATCCTCATTGGGACTTGGCGCCGCATTGCCCACCGCGCGGGAGTTGCCACGTCAGTGGAGCCGCTTCTTCGCTCGCTGCCTGGCTTTCAAGGTGCCGCCATTGCTGCTCAGGAACAGGCACGCGGAGACATACTGCCGCCAACACGGATGGGCTCACCGTCCTCGACGTCTCAGTGGTGCATCCAGCAGCAACCTCCCATCTACAGGCTGCTCGCACGGCAGGCGGTGCAGCGGCTGCGCGTGACCTACGGAAGCGCACGCGGTACCAGAACGCTGACCCCAACGGCTACACCTTCGCTCCATTGTCGCACGAGTCTTACGGCCGTTTGGGAAAGCCAGCAACACAGCTGCTCAACTCCCTGGCCATCGCCGCGAGTGTTACAGATGTATGTGGAAAACGCAGGGGTTCCTACGTCTGCAACGTAAACCTCGATAGGGGTGTTCAGCAATGGGACCAAACACCCTTCAACTGAAAGAAGTCCTGACCGAAGTCCCTGAGACGTGATATATTCTAATTGTGTCTCCAGGCATCTCCCGTAGGAGACCGACCTCCGAACCCTGGACCTCCCATTGCTGCTATCTGATTCCCTATCGAGGATGACTCAACATACGTCTAGCGACGTCTTCACATAACACATCACCACCTCGTCGCAAGACGGCAGGAGCACAGAGTCATCTACTGAACATGAACATGAAACATGAGACATAAACGTGCAATGTGGTCATGAACATGAAGTCTGAAGTCTGGTCTAGACATGAAACTGAACATGAAGTCTAATCCTTGTCTGCATCGGCGCCAAGTGGCGGCCAGTCGTCGTTCGGATCTAGACGCTGAAAGCCTTCAGCCAATGCCAACGGACTGTTGTCCTGTGCTTGAGTGGCTGCTTGAGAGGCGCTGATGGGGTTTCGGGGGGCTATCCAGCCTATCTCCTCGCGTCTATAGATGAAGTCCCCGAGATCATGACGCACGAACTGAGCGCGTGCTGCACGTTCGGCTGCGCGATTCCGACGCCGTGAACTTGAAGGCTGAGCGTGTGCTGGAGCCTGGCGGACCACGGGTCCCAGATCTGAGTCGAGGTCGCTGGACAGCGGACTCTCGTTCGGGTCATTCCAGTATGAAGGCCCAGCTGATTCTGATGCAGCTGGCTTGACTGGACTTGAGATTACTGACCCAGGGCTGACTCCCCACCCTCCTGACTGAAAGGGAACCCGTGCTGAGGGGCTGACCTGCATGAGATCACTGTAGGCTTAGAGCCTCCTTTCTGCACAGTGGGGGCAGCCTCTTCAATTCTGATGCTGGAATGGCCCTGAATATTTTGGCCCTGACACCTTTGGTACATCGTCCAAGGTAATCCTCGACTGTGCTGATACAGTTCTCACAGTCCTTGAACTCATGCCAGGAGGGCTCGCAGCTTCCCTTCCACTGGACGAGGAATTCTGTATAATTCTGTTTCTTCTTGGAGCGGGAGGAACCACATTATGATTAATGATGGCCTCTACATCCCATTCTTGAGCTCCATCAATCATGACTGGCACAACTGCCCTGTTTCCCCTTGGAATATAGGGCTTGACTAACGTGACTGACACTCTGGGGTGTATCTGCAAATTGGAAGGTAATTCCAATAGCACTGTGGATCCATTAGCACTGTGCTGTAGCACCTTGACTGGTCCAATGAATCTGGGACTGAATTTGTGCCTTAAACTTGGATGCCTGAGACTGATGTGCTTGATACTGAGCCACACCAAATCTCCTGTCTGATAATGGTGGTTGACTACACCCTTCTTATCATGAGCTTCCTTCATTTTGCATTTAGCCCAATGAACACTTTGCCTGGCTCTGGCAAATTCTTCTTTTGCTTGAAGATATGTGCGCTCCCCCTTCGGTACTGAAGCGCCCATCCATGAGGCCAATTCTGACTGTGGGGCAACTAATCCCTTCTGAGATGCTATTCTGTCCTTTACTGCCTCAAAGGGGGCTAAAGGCACCGTGATTCTGTTCATTCTGAAAGGCGTGCTCCCAGTCGCTTCACGATACATGTCGTTCAGAGCAAACTCAATGAAGGGCAACTTCTTGTGCCAATCACTCTGATCTGGTGCTACATAATGCCTTAATGCAGTCTCTACCACTTTATTGGTCCTTTCCACGAGGCCATTGGTCTGAGGGTGGTATGCTGTACTGAGACTTAACCTGATATCTGCTAGGTCACACAATGTCTTGAAAAGTTCCGAATTCCATTGTGGACCCCTGTCACTGACTATCTTGGTAGGCATGCCGTAATGAGGGAAAAACTCCTTGAAGAACAGCTCTGCAAACCCTTCTGCAGTCAGAGTGGTGTGTGCTGGTATCAGCCTGACCATTTTGCTGAGATGACAGCAAAACACCACGATAGCATCATACTTTTCTGAGGCTGATGGGGTTAAGTCTACGATTAGATCTACCCCCACTGTTTTCCAGCAACTGCTAGGAGCCTGAATGAATGTAAGCGGTGGTCTTTTTCTACGCCTATCCGGCTTATCACTCTGACATTTGTAACATGATTGGACGTAGTTCTTTATATCGGTGGAAATGCTGGGCCACCAGAACTGTCGTTGGACAAGTTGGAGTGTCTTCTGAATCCGCAAATGCCCACACCATGGCACATCATGGTGCCAGTACAATATGTCTGACCTGAGTTCCCCTGAATCTGGAACATATAGGAGATTGCCCCGCCACAACAGGTCGCCTTTCCCGTCTGATAACTGAAATGCCTTGCGTTGAGCGGTGGTCTGTACAGAGGCATCTCCTCTCGTCCCAGCCCCGATTCTGTCAAACAACGCTTCTACCAGTAGTTCATAAGCACTTAGGGAGGGATCAGTCTCCTGTGGAAGGGCGGTAGACATCTCAGGCTGATCAGGCACAGGAGTCCCCTCTACCCCTGAACTTTCTGGGCTGATGAGTGTACTTGTTTTCTCACCGGCATCACTCCCATGACCTTCTGATAATTCTGAACATGAACGTGAACGTGAACGTGAACCGGATTTCGCTCGCCCACTAGTCCGGCGGTCTGTGGAGGGAGGATGCTGTACTGATGAATTACTGAATAGGTGTGCGTCATGCAACTCATCAGTCTCAAAATGAACACGTTTCGTACCACGACGGCGGGCTGTTCCACCCCCTGATGACTGGTCATCCCCACGCTGACTGCTGCTCGGGGTGCGGCGCGTGTGGCCTCCCAGGAGGATGCTTGTGTAGGTGCAGACCACTTGCTGTCGGCCTCGATGAGCCTGGTCTGAACCTCCTGCAGTTGCTTCTTCCAGTCTTGATTCTGATTCGCGAGCCAGCGACAGCTGTGTCATCGCCGTGAGGATCTGAGCACGCACTTTCTCCAAGTCGCGGCATACTTGAAACTTTTCCTGAGTCAGCTTGATGCTGTCTGCCATCGCTAGATGCATCAGCCGAGACTCGGTCATGGACGGGCTCTGCTGGGTCCATGCTGGCACTGTACAGCACACTTCGTGAGCGGTCGTACATGGGATTGGCACCGAAAGGCCAATTATCCCCTGGTTACGTGAGTGCCTGTGGGGCTGGTGGCGTTAACATCCTGCTCAAGGCATCAGCCACAACGTTCCTGTCACCTTTGACATACAGAACCTCATACGTGAAGCCTGCCAGAAACTCCAACCAGCGAGCTTGGCGGCGATTGGGCCGTTCTTGCTTGGCCAGCCATGTAAGTGGCTCATGATCTGTGTGCAGCAAAACTGAAGTGCCCTCGAGATAGCAGCGCCATTGCTTAAAGCAATATACCATGGCGAGCATCTCCTGCTCTGTGGTGGTGTAATTCACCTCAGCTGACGTGAGTTTGCGTGCCACATATGCAATTGGGTAGGGAATATCTTCTTTGAACTGAATTAAGACACCCCCTATTGCCTTTGTGGATGCATCCCTGAACACATGAAATGGCAAAGAGAAGTCCGGATGGAACATCATCGTTGCATTCTGAAGGCACAGCTTGAGCTGATTCCATGAATCCGTGCATTCTGAGGACCACATTGGTGGATTTTTCTGGGTACGGGCATTTAATGCCCAAGCCAGGTCTGAATACTTAGGGATGAATCTATAAAATAGTTTATGAACCCCAGGAATCGTCTGCATTCTGTGGCTATGGATTCCTTTAATACTGTAGCCTCTGATTTCGCATCTGCAGCTTGTGCTGCCGCCAACTGATGCACCAACGTGAGTGGAGGCTCCCAGTCCATGAGTGCCTTTACTTTATTGGGATCAGGCATCACCCCCTGACCTGTCACAATATGCCCCAAGTACTTGAGTTGGCTTTGAGCCCGTGTACACTTGGGTAATTGACAAAACAGGTTATGCTGATGCAAGGAGGCAAGCACAGCATCTAAGTGCTTAGCATGCTCCTCCATGCTACTTGACTTGATAATCACATCGTCCAGATACACCAGACAGTATCCGACTAATATATGCTTTCTGAGGATATTGTTCATGGCTTGCTGGAAGATGGCTGGGGCATTACTTGTCCGCCCATTGGCATGACACACCATTGATATAATCCAAACGGTGTGGGGAAGGCAGTATATGGTTTACTTTCCTCTTCCATGGCAATTTGGTAAAATCCGGATGCCAAATCCAATGCACTGAATACACATGCCCCTTGTAAACTGTCTAGGAGCTCACCTTGATTGGGGATGGGACCTCTGTTGAGTACTGTCCTCGTATTCAAATGCCTGAAATCCACACAGAACCTTAGTTTCCCATTAGGTTTAGGTGCAAATAATACTGAAGAGCTCCAGGAGGAAGAACTTGGCTCTATCCATCCGTTTTCAATGAACTCCTGAATTCTCATGATGAGCTCTTCTCTTTCAAGAGGGATGAGTCTGTACTCTCTGATGTACACTGGCTTACCCTCAATGAGCTCTATATGGCATTCATAGCCAACTGCATGAGTGTCGGGTGGGATCTTTCATGCTAAAGTGCCTCCCTCACCACTGTGTTTCTGAATAACTGCTTGAATTGAGGCCGGCAACCTGGTAGGGTTGTCGTCTCGCTGAGCGACCTTGTCAGGGTTATCCTCACACCCACGACCCTCATGAGCGGTCCGTGAAAACTGAACTGGGTTATCGTTACGCAAACGACCCTCCTGAACATCTACCACTTCCTTCTGAAGGAGATGTATTCTGTAAGCTACTTGAGTACCATGCTCAATTTCCCTGCGTAGCTTCTTGAATTATTTCCATGAACCTGGCTGTGCTTGGTGATCTGTCTGTTTCTGCATGGTGCATATTTGGGGCTCTCGTATGGGTGCAGCCACCTTGCGCTGCAAGCTTACATACTCTCTGTCTGTGCCACCAAATACCTTTGCCTTTATGACAGTATCGTGATACTCAAGGAATATATTGTAAGGGTGCAAAAAGTCATCCCCTATAATACATTCATGCCCATGTTGAGCTTCTGGCATGACTTGAAAGGTGTGGATTGGGTGGTGTTTACCCAACTTGATAGAGACTGGAGCAGTCCCATGGGTCTTGACATAACCCCCAATCCCCCCCACACTGTCTGTGGAGTTACCTGACTTCCAAGAAATTCCCAACCGTGTGAGAAACTTCTTGCTGATAACACTTACGTTGGCTCCTGAATCCAACAAAGTTCTGACCATTGCTCCCCCAATTCTCATATCGAAACTCGTCTTATGGAGAAAAGCACCCCTTTCTTGAACATGAGGAGGAGTCTTTGGGGAGAATGACATGACAACTGATGCATGAGATGAAGGACTGATAGTGTGGGGCCTGTTTACAGTACTCCCTTCCACCAACCACGGAGTAAATGCCTTATGCTTCCTCAAAGACATGGGCAACTCTGAATATTGTGGCCAGCCTTATCTATGCCTGACATATGTCTGAGAGCTGTATGTGAGTCATACGGGTCTTTGCCTGATAGACACAATATAACATCTTGAGTAAGGGCTGAAACGTTCAACCATTCTGACAACTAATCATCTGAATACCTGAGGGCGCACCTGGGACCTGACGTGGAAGCCCCTTGTTGGTTGCCCGGAGGAGCTGACATGACTGACGGTGCCGGATCCCCCCCGCACCCTCATTTTTCCGCGTCGGCCGCGCGCGTATCGCGTGCAGCCTACCGTGCGGTGCTGTACGCCCTCATCCATTCCAGCGCTGCCGCCTTGTGCTCGTTCTTGAAGAGCGGACAGCGCTTGTAGGCGTGATGCCCCTGACATAATATGCACGCGCCTTGATCAATTGCGTTCATGCATTGGGCCTGAGACATGGCTGGCGTGAGCCCCACGCGGTTCCTGAGGTAAGGGGGCGCCAACTCTGGCCTGTCTTGTGCGAGTCGTCGAACGACGTCTGAGAAGGACGCGTCGTCGGTCCTGTTGGACCGGGCGCCGGGACCCGTCCGGCCTGCGCCGCGTCCCGAGCCTCGACTCGCGGAGCGTCCCCTGTTTGCCCCCCCCGCCTGGCTGCGAAGAGCCGCCTGAACCGCGTGAGCGTGAGCGCTCGCGCTGGTGAGTTGCAGAGCCTGCACCTCGATTAGACTCAAAACCACTTCCGTCGTGCCTACTGAAGAGGTTAACTTGTCCTCTCTCAGTACGCACGGTGCTGGACATGTCTAACTGCGTGAATATATCATGAGCTGTCGCTAGCTGAGAGCATATAGTCGACAGACATTCTGAACACAGGCGCGACGTATCCTCGAGCGTGTGCTTATCTCGATGTATGAACTGCATGAATATGTCAGTGGCGTCATACTGGGTAAATCCCCGCCACGCCTTGACAATCGGCGATTTCCACTTGCCACGTGTGTGCAACATCGTGATGAACGAATGAATGCGTCTGACACATTGAAGTCGTGACACTGGCTCGACTTCCGTGGACGTGGTCTCATAAATTTGCTGATATAGCTTACGCAAACGCGTATTGAGAGCTATACAATCTGATAATTCCGTATAATCGCTGTCAAGGGCCTGCAATTCTTCCCAGGCTGCCTTGCGGGCCGTGTGTTAGGCGCTCTACCACTACGCTAACCTGAAAAGGTTAGCGCCGCTTAGATGCCAAGCCCAATGGCTAGGTTGGTATATATGCTACTATATCCAACCCTAACATCCCCCCAGTTTTTTCAAACTGACATCGTCCTCGATGTGAGCCTAGTGCCTGGCTGCTCCTGGGGCTTTCAAGTCCACCTAGGCCCCTTGCCGGTACAGAGGTCATATAGGCGATGTGAACTCGTACCAGCAAGACCCCCCCCAAGATACCACGCCTGGCCGGGAGCCGACGGGTCGGTAGCCCAGACGGGTACCAGGCACCAATCGCTTTTATACCTGAGGGCTGGAATCTCAGTATGGGAATAGCTTGGTGGGAGTGGTTTATGGAGCACATGATCTCCCATGCCGAGCATAAAGCTCTCACCACCGGTGAGGTTCGAACTGGGGACCTAACCGATACCATGTTAGGCGCTCTACCACTACGCTAACCTGAAAAGGTTAGCGCCGCTTAGATGCCAAGCCCAATGGCTAGGTTGGTATATATGCTACTATATCCCAACCCTAACACCGTGCCAGTGCTGAGCACTTGCCCCCTGATATGCGACAGAAATTCTGAAATCCCTGCAGGCTTTCGTTCGAGTGCATAACGCTCGCAACGAGCCTTCCACCCATATATTCTGACGTCATCGTCTGAAATGCCCGTAATTAGGTTCTCTATGACAACTTGATGGGGGGCTGCAGGGAACATGTTAACATGAAAACTCTCAACGGTGGTGAACCAGTTTAACCACACCTGCAGAGCTCTCCCAGCTTTCGGCATTCTGAAATTACTCTTGAGGTTGCGCATTTGGGATTCCAAAAATCGCATGCCGTCTGATGCTGAGAGTACGGGCTTTGAATCATTCAGGAGCTGGTCAGTGATAGCACCTTCGGTTAGGGTGGCCCCGAACGTGAAACTGTTGTCCTCCCCGAGGCCACTGAAAACCCGCTGAATCTCCACAGCGAGCGATGCTTGACGCTGAAACTGGGGTGCCCGCTGATGCTCCCAAGCTCCGTAATTGGAGACCTCGGCATGAAGGCGCCAAAGCGTGCTGAACACTGAAAGCTCCAACTGAATGAGAAACTGAAGCCTGTAGACCCACCGGAGGAAATCCTTCTCTTGAGGGGCATCCTCCGTTGTCTGCTGTAGGAGGCGTAACACGTTGCGTGACGGAGTTGCCTCCCTATGATGGAGGCGATGCCGGGCTGCTGCAGCTATGGCATCCTTACCCCCGATGAACTTGGTGACGGCTACATAAAGTACCCGTCCTGAAGGTGGTAACAACTCGAACATTGCCTGCGTAATTTTGGAGACGGCTATCTGGGTAATAATGCCCACCTGTCCGCACTCCCCTGACTGAAGCAAGGCTGTCTCGATGTCTGCTGCCTCCACTGAATTCGACGCGAAGGCTGCACCTGTCGCCATGAAATTTTCCCAACTGAAAACTGAATCCTTGAGGTGGCTTGTCAGCCCATGATCCGCCAGCGTCTCTGCCATGGCTTCTGGGAAGAAAGCCATGACTAACTGACGTAATGCATCCCTTTCTTTTCCTGGTTCGGGTGCCTGAAATTCTTCCAGAGAGAGCATTTCCTCTAGGCCTGAGATTGTACATTTTGCCAGTCGTGCGGTCTCCATCACCAAATCGAGATGGATCCCCGTGAGTTGTTACAAGCGACAGGGCTGGCAAACCAGGAGAGACCACCAAAACGCGAATGAAAAACAAAGGAAGACAAAGCACACAGCGACACAAACGAAACAACTAAGTAAGACGGGCATCATCCGGGCCCTCCATCCCCGTGAGTTGCTGAAGTGTTGCTAAGACACGCGTCATACGCTTGTGCTCTGCCACCAGCATCAAGGCTCGCCCTGCTGCGTCCTCGGCTGGCTCTGAAGTTGGCAGAGTCAAGCAGTACTCATGAAAATTTTGAAGGCCGTGGATAATACCTGGCCGATATAGCTGAAGCTCATCATGAATGACCGGAAGGTCCTGAACGAGGCGTACCCATGAAGAGCGGTCGAAATCCCGCTGTCCCCCAAGGGCCTTGCGAGCCGCGGCCAATACCGCCTCTGACATGAACGTGAATTCCACAACAATCCCTGTACGAGAGCCAAATGTTACAGATGTATGTGGAAAACGTAGGGGTTCCTACGTCTGCAACGTAGACCTCGATAGGGGTCTTCAGCAATGGGACCAAACACCCTTCAACTGAAAGAAGTCCTGACCAAAGTCCCTGATACGTGTTATATTCTGATTGTGTCTCCAGGCATCTCCCGTAGGATACCGACCTCCGAACCCTGGACCTCCCATTGCTGCTATCTGATTCCCTATCGAGGATGACTCAACATACGTCTAGCGACGTCTTCGAGCGGTGCAGGCGTCGTGGACAAGGTGACTTTGTTGAGAGTGCGCTGCGTGAGCTCAGTCAGTGTCTCTTTGTGCAAAGGGAACGGATTCATGTGCAGAAGCGGCCTTGGAGTCTTTGCGACCTTGGCTGGTGGAGCTTTCCAAGAGGGCATGCTAGTTCCAATTGCTGATGTCCCCTGAGGGGTCTTCGTACCTTTTCGAGTGTGTGTTGGTTTACTGGTACAGCTTGAGCTATGGTGATTCTGTTTCTCCGTGTAATCGAATTTACTACGGTATATTTTTCTGTGTAATCGAATTTACTACGGACACAATAAAATTGTCGACAAGGAACTTGTTCCGTTCTGACGCTTCCTGGTCTGTCCGTTTCTCGGCTCATATCCCACAAGGATGTGAGCCGGGAGAGCTCACTTAGAATTTATTCCAGGTCTGTGCTAGTGTTTGCTTGGTGGAATCGCCTTTGCAATGGGTTCAAGTCTGTGCCAGCGTTTGTGCGACTTAGTTGCCTTGCCCCCCTTTTCCGACGCTGTTTGATGCAGTTACGCCATTTTAAAACTCTTTTAGGCGCCTCATCCTACATATTTCTGGATTCGGTGGACATTGGCTGCTACGACGAAGCAGAAGCTGGCTTGGCTTGGAGGGTTCACAGCATCGCTAACAAGGAACTGGATACCGCTGAGCGAGCCGCCCTTGGTCCCCAGGTTCTTGGATTTCGGCTCGAGACATCTGACACGGTTACTTTCTTCCAGCTTTTGAGTTGAGGACTCTTCAAACTCGCTCTGGGACTCGTGAGTGGATGCAGTTGCGCCATATTAACCCTCCTCGGGGCGCCTCATCTACTATCAACATGATTCGAATTGCAGAGATACAGAGTTCCAAGGTTCAAGAGTTGGAGACCTTTAAGCAGCCGTTGTCTGATGCCTCTGGCAGTTCGCTACTCCCTGGGTCCGGGGTCAGGGTTCTGTTGTTGCCTTTTCATCGGGTACTTCCAGCTGTGCCCTGTTTGTGTTGTGGAACGGACTCCGTTTCAACTTTGTTCCTAGTAGATCAATGCAGTTGCGCCATATTAACCACTTCCCAGGGTGCCTCATTTGTATTTACTTGTCCTCTGTTGACTCTGGTAGCCAGGATACTCCCTTACTCGTGTGGCTTGAAGTCCTGTGATGCAGCAATTGACAGGGACTGTTCCGAGTGCGTGTTGGTTCTGTTATTCGGCTTGAGCTATGGTGATTCTGTTCCTCTGTGTAATCAAATTTACTACGGTATGCACGATCGCAACTGTTGCTGGGTGTTGTTTGCACTCCCCGCCATGATCAGCGCTGGAAGATGATAGAGATTTCGGTCACACCATTACATGGACTAGCTCGAGAAATGTGCCCATGACACCGTTCCGGTCCCTCATGTCATCCATCACACACGGTCATTGAGCTGTTGCTAGTGATGCAGCGTCTTCGAGTCCCATCATGACCCACCTATTGCAACCTTAAACAGTGACCAGGCGAATCAAACCAGCAGCGCTCAGCAACCTAAAAACGTAGGACTCGCCAGCCCAGTCATGCCATCGGAACCCCGAATTTGCTTTGCGAGTAGCAACCTTTCCCCTTTTCTCGGCAGACAGTGCAACAGAGTACTGGTCGGCCCCCCCGCCAGCATCTTGCCATAAGTAGTGATACCAAATACAGAGATGCTTTTGCACATGGATATTGCCATAAGAATGCCCCGAGCGCCGGAGGTCATTTGCCGCCAGGGTCCACCAGCAAAGCCGAGGCGCGAAAGGTCCTTCCGCAGCGCTCGGAGCGCGTCGGCACATGCTTCAATGGACTGCCTTGTCTGAGCCACAAATTGCGTGTGCGCGTGCCGTCTCCGGCACTTCGTGAGCAGCTGTGCTTGGTTGACTGCATGGCTGCACTGAGTCAGCCGCGCACTGGTTCAACAATTTGCATGTTTGCTTCAAGTGTTGTCCACATTTGGGACCACATCAATTGTGCCAAATCGTGCAGACGGGATTGAAATTGCCTGTGGCGTTTAAGCCATGAAGTCGGGGTGTCATTTGAATCACCTCGGAGTCAGCATATGACCGGCTGAGATAGGGAGGTAGCAGTCCTTGCATGCGTGAAACATTTCACAGGTTCGCGTGCAGCCTTGGTCAGATAGAACTCTCAAGAACTCCATTTGTCTTGGAGGTGTTGACTCATGCATTTTGCAGTCCCATGCCATGTTGATACCCTCACTCACCCCTGCAACTTCAGGTGGCACAATGCATCTCGTTCTGCAAAGAGACTGCCCAGCACAGGCAGTCGCCCTTGGGAGGAACACTACCAGCGCTTCCCCGTCACATGGGCCACGCAGGATTGCATATTCCACACTCACTTTCAAACGGCCACAAGATCGCAACCACAGAGAACCCATGGATACGCAAGCCATGCCTTAAAAATGCTGCGAACAAGGTACCTGCATGCTCACAACAATACACTTTGCACACCAATAAATAGGATGAGAACCCAGAGCAGCGCACCAGGGAACCAGGTCATATATGTTCTGGTGGCCGCCGACAGGTTTCCAGGGCTGGCATCGTCAGGAGGCTCCCGCCCTCCAGCGCAGCACAATCTAGATGCGCTCCGTCCGTTCAAGATGCGCAGAGACGTTTTGACGCCCACAAATTCTCTGAATGGGAGAGTCTGCGGCAGATTGAACCTCACCACGTAGTCGTGGCCGTCAATGTCGCTACCCACCCTCCAGTTTGCCATGTGCCCGGCGTTGCCAACGACAGCGCAGGTGCCGATTGCCGCCGGGAGCTCTGACATATCGCCCTGCAGGGCAACTCGTACGACGTCATGACTGATGAGCGCTTCACGTTCAATCGCGCGGCTGTATCATCTGTGTCAATGTTTTGGGAAGAGAGCTTTCAAACCCCCCTGTATGCGCAGTTTTCGATCGCGTGTAGTGCAGATACAGCATGGACGACTCCCTGTTCCTTTCTGTAGTTTGCGCTTCTGTTGCAATTGTGACTCAGACAGCATGTTCGTGACCCACAGCCTGTGGTACTTTGGCAAAGCGCCCCGAATGCAAACATCTCTGTGCACAGCAGGCCAGCTCTGGCCAGGGTGCTATTTGAAGAACAGTGCTTGCGTCCAGCGGAGAAGGGTAGCAGGCGAGTGATGATGTGGGTGTCGCTTTACAACACTACCGCGTCCACATGGACATTCGCAACTCCAAGAACTACTTAGGAATGAGTAACACGATAAAATCTCAACGTTGAAATGACGATTGCAAGCACATTCTGCAGGAATGTCCTCCTGTGCGCCTTAACTCAGATGTGTTCTCATGTGCATATGGTCCATTTGAGAAGGATGCAGAATATCACCTGATGGAGCCTAAGGCACACCTTAATGGCGGTGAGTAATCCCTTCAGGGTGTGCATGCCAGGAAGGGCGTTGGCGGCGGCCGCAGCAGCACTGTCACAGGCGCTTTTATCCTTGAGGCATCTGACCAGCGCCTCTTCGTTTGGCTGCACGCTCCGCTTTACCTTGGGGCCGGCCCAGAATTCTCGTGAGTGACCAGCACCTGCAGACAACAAAGGCCTCTCTCCTCTCTGCTTGTTGGATCGCACCAACTTGGCTGGGTAGTGATATATTTGACAGCATAGTCGTTCAGGTACGCTTGCCTCAGATGACGCTAATGGTAGCACTGATTCCCAAGTAGTTCTTGGAGTTGCCAATGTGCATGTGGATGCGGTAGAAGTGTAAAGAGATACATCATCATCAGTTCTCACAGTTGGCTCAGGGTTTTAAGCCTGACATCTCCTTACTAACGTAATGGCTCAGGCGCTCGGTCAGCCATAAAGAAAGAAAGAATTACACCAGCCCAAAAGAGGCGGGTCAGCCATAACTGTATCTCCCCATTGTCAGCGCTCCCCTTTTTTGGCTGGCTATTCATTTGACTTATTCCTCAGTATGTAACCTCATGCTGGCCCAGCATACTCCGGCATGTAACGTTTGGCTTCCAGCTCGGGAGCTAGGACCCAACCCTGGTGTCACACCTTGTGCCTATGTCCAGAGCACTTTTCAACCGCGTACGATGCACCCCATTTTTTCTTGCCAGCAGCCGTTGTCAACAGCTGCCGCTGTGCCCAGTTTGTGTAAACATCCAGCATGCCCCCCAGGTCCGAATCATGAACTGAACCAAGCTCCTGACGCGATAATCTCATGCTCTGTTTTTTCCCGGATCTTGAGCTGCCTGGGACTACCTGCACGAAGAGAGGAGAGCCTTCCTGATTCAGTTTGACATGCACAACTTCAAATGACACAAAGACGGTCAGGACATCCTTGTTTACGCGTAATACCAGATTGTGATTGGGTACCTGGAACAAGAACTGCTTGTGTTTGAGTACAATCTGTGGATGTCGCTTCCAATGTGCTGCCAAGCTGCTTGAAGCGGGAGGTCTGCTTATCAGTCTTACAGGCTGTTGGCACAAAACCACCTGGAATGTGAATGTGGTCCCTAACGATTTTGGAACATTTCCAACACTGTGAACCCAAAGCTTCGACATGTGCGAGAATCTTGGTCATGCGAATAAAGGACGAACGTATGCAGGAGGCTGGATGATGAAAAGCACTTAATCTTACTTCCTCGCTTTCACCCACCCATAGATTGCATTGCTTTGGAGCTACAGGCTGCGCTTTCTGCACGCGTGCACACAGCCTGAGGAACGCACCCGTCATGGCTGACTGCTCTCCACACTTGCCGATGCTCAACATAAAAACAAACGGTACTATGTATAAAATCACTCGCCCCAGTGAAAACATCATGCAGGGCACCCGAAAAAGTGCTCATCTGGTGTTGTGCGAGAGATGAGCGCAATACCGCGACCTCACATCAATCCCATTTCAAGCGATTATAGGAAACACGGTATTGATGTGTATGCATTACATGAAAACTTGTTGTTTCCAAGCTTCTCCTAGCTGACGTCGCAATCCCGTGTATTGGATGGAACCAAGAGTATCGTGCATTTCTAAGAGCTATCGACAGATCCTATCCATGTACGTGTCAAGCATTCTGGGAGGATGGCAACCCAACGTTTTCAAGGCTGCTTCTATGAGATTAGGTTTCAGAACAGCTCACTGTGAAGAGCTTGAATTGATTTCTTTACGTGTCCCTGAGAATTAGGACAATACTTTCCATAGTGCATAAGCTGCGACGCCACGGCAAACACCTGGTGACGGGAGAGGATGGCATGTTTCCTACCATGACTTGTAACAAGAACCAAGTGTGCGTGAGGAGGAAAGTGCGTCCCTTCGCCACCCACCTCAAGTTCCTATAGGGTTGTCCGTCCATCATCGTATAGCATGAGTCCTGCCACGCATGTTTGCAATGCTCGCGTGACTATGATATCTTACGTCGCTTATCAGTGCAAGCGGTCCTCCCGAATTGACTTGCATGTCGATGTGTGAGCTTTTTGCATGCTCTCGGGACAATCACCCCACAACAGTGTCGCGAGACACTGCAAACCATGTCATCTGCACGTAACACGAAATACAATAAGCAAGAGTCTTTTTATATTCTGCCAGGGTAAATTGGGATCATTTGTTACAATGCCTGTAACTCCCTGTGATTGTCTCCACTGTGCTATTGATGGCATTGGGCAAGGTAACGATGGTTGCTGTTGACATGCCGTTCAGTAGCATCCCTGATGCATGTATCATAAGAAATGAAGTCATCTCGAGTGCACAGGGTACGCTTGGTGAAGGAGCAAAGTGTGCGAAAGTCACCAAGACCTGCCTGAAGCACAATTCAAATGTACCTAAGTCTTGCAATTCACAAGGTGTCACACACTACACATGCCAACTGATGTTTTTGGCGTACAATGATGTGAAGTTCTGCTAGGCATGTCTCCATGCCTATCGCACCTTTCGCACATATGCCCTGTCGACACGCATGGCGACGATCGATCCAATAAACACGACAGGGCCTGAAAAGTATGCTTGTCGGCTGTGCTCGAGGATGCATACCCACCAGCGTAGACATGTTTGCATAATGATGTACACGCGTCGTCATTCGCCTTCGGCAGCCGCGGAATCCCTGACGCTGAGGCCGTTTTTGCACATCCATCAGCCTGTACCTGAGAATACAGCTCTGAACGCCGAGCATTCCTCTGCGCACGTCCATAAGCCTCCCGCACGCGTGTGCATTACCCTGATCTGCGCACGCCAATCAACCTACTCTGCGACCCTCATCTGCGCATGCCAATTGGCCTCCCGCACGTCGATCGGGCTGGGCGGATGACGCACTTCACGCCACGTTTTACCATAACTGCACGGTCATATCTGCAATGAACGTATGTTACTTGCTGCAGCTTCGGCAACGTCATCATATATTGTACCTTTGAGAACAGAGTGCGCGCATGGCTGAGCTCCTGGAAGCGCTGCTGCCAGTGCTCAGCCTGAGCCATGAATCCCTGTTCGGAGAGCATTACCCAGGACCAAGACCTGCTCCCCGAGATCCCCACATCTTTCCATTCCTGGAAGCAGTATATCAAATCACTACACCATCCCCTGCTAGAAGAGCTTCGAGTTGACCTCTGCCGACAAGCTCGCGCATCGTCTCTTCACTTCTCGCAAGCCGAAGTCGCAAACGCGGCGCCCGCGTGCCCGTTGCCCACAGATGCCGACGAAGTGCATGCACAAAGTGAAGTGGCAGCTGCGCCCACCAGCGGCGCAGCCTCCAAGCTCACGCTCAAGGCTCCCAAGCGTGGGGCACTCCCACTCCGCACCGGCGATGTCTTTCTTGTGTGTTCCGAGCGTCCCGTGGAGCCTGAGAATGCGTGGCAGGCGTGCGGCTGGGGTGTTGTCGCAAAAGTCGACTTTCCAAAGCGCACTGCCGCGCCTGGCGCTGCCGTCAACACGTACCGGTGCGTGGCATGGAGCGTGCCAGCCCTCGAGCGGTTTGCATTCATCTCAGCAATCGGCAACGGCATACCCTCTGCGCGTAATTTCGACGCACTCACTGACATCGCCGCACGCAGGGGCACACGCCCTGAGCTGCGAGAGCTCCTCTTTAAGGGCCGGCTGCCTGATGACGGCTGCTTTGAGGATGATGTCTCTGAAGCTGATGAGGTGGCGGCTACGCATGAGCCAACCCATCGGTGCAGCCGATGGTTCTTGGATAACAGACGTGGATGCCTTTGTGATCGGTGCAACGCCGTCCCAGTTGGGAGGCCAGGGGGATGGGCAGATGAGGCTGCGGTCGATCCGCTCGCAGCCGCTTGGGGCCCTGAAGATGCCGCTGGGGTGGCGATACGGCCTTTTGAAGATGAGCTCGCGGCTGAGGAGTGGTGTGGCCGCTGGGCGGGCCAGACACCGATTGCTGATGAGTGGGGCTCGGGCCAAGGCATCAGCCTCGAGGCACCACAAGACGCGTGGGGAGCAGATGACGAGGCCCCACAAGTGAACGGCCATGGGGACGAACCAATGCAGCTGGCATGCAACGGCCGACAGTCGTTCTCACCCGCACTTGCATCGCCCTCCGAAGTCCCAGGGACCCAAACACAGCACTTGAGTAAAGCGCATCGGCGCTCGGAGACCCCGTTGACGTTCTCTTCAACTGTCGAGACGATGCTGGCGCGGCTGAACGCGTCTCAGCGCCGGGCAGTGGAGGCTGCACTGCGCGGTCATGTGAGCGGGGACATCACCCTCATTCAGGGCCCCCCCGGCACCGGCAAGACCGTCACTGTTGTCTCGCTCATCTGCGCGCTCTTCCTCACTCACCCTGCACTTCACATCCTGCAGTGCGCCCCCACCAACATCGCCATGGCCGAAGTCGCAAAGCGCCTGATCGAGCGGAAGCCCGATGAGGTCAAGGACAGCCACATCCTCATCATCGTCAGCGCCATGCGCGCGGACGACCTCGACCCGACCGTTCACGATTTTGTGCTGCCTCATCGCGTGAACAAGGTCATCTCCACCTTGTTCACGGAGGTGGCAACGCTGTCAGAGCAGCTGGCGGCAGTACTCGAGTATGCGGATGCTTCCGTGGAAGCTTCTGAGGACGATCATGCATCTGCGTTGGAGAGTCGGAGGCAGAGCATTGCCGATATGGTGCAAATCGCCAAAGATCATGCCAAATACAGCAACGACTATGGCTGCAGGATGGATCTCTTTAGGATGGTGCGCTCCTAGGATGTAGGGCAAGTTCAGTTGCATATAGCCCTCTGTCTGGAAACATTGAATGTCTAACGCCCTTTTGCAGGGGAACGTCCTGAGCATGTTCGATGTCCAGCTGCTGCGTAGATGCCCCTCGCAGGAGAAATGTAGGACGTAGCGTGGGTGGGATGGGTATCAGTGTTGGAGCATATGCACTGGTGCCTTTTTGTCAGCATACAGATGAGTTCTTGAGATGCATGGACATCATCATCGACTACAACGCCAGCGAGCTGGTGTGCCTCCGCTAGCATGCGGTTTCCACGAACACACCACTCGCCGGAATAAGGAACGGCGATTGCTCATTTGCAGTTTGGGCATTTGATTTCCTGAGATTTTCATCCTTTCCCCCGAACAAACCTGCAACCAATTCCTCCTTGCGAAACCAACAACGCGCCCCCTTTCCACCCTAACTGGCTGACGGCAATAATCCTCTGCAGGCCCGAGCCACCGTGCAGAGAATCCCCTCCATAGCCGCTCCGCTCGACTCGCCAGACGCGACCGACGAGGATGTCACCAACGTATACGCAGAGATTACGCAACACGTCCACGAGCTCCGCTCAGCGGTTGAGGAGAAAGCCCTCCAGGAGGGCACATGTGAGTACCAGCCAAACATCATGATCACGGTTTCTCGACACCTCATCCTGCATGCACGCATATTTTTTTCAACGCTCAACATGTCGATGTCACGCGCCCCTCGTGCGAGCGTTGCGGATCTGCCGATCGACGTTGCCATCGTTGACGAGGCCGCTCAGGCCAAGGAAGCGGAGCTGTGCGGACTGTTCAGGTGCCGTGCTGATCCCACTCATCCGTTTTTGGTGTTTTCTGCACCCTGGCCAGTACTTGGGCCTTTGACGAGTTCCGTCCTTTCTCTACCTGGGACACAGCGGCATTTCGGCACATGCCACAGGTCCTTGGATCGTCATGTATGTGGCGATCATATGTATACGTTGGATGTCATGACAATAGCAAATTCGTAGATGACGATTTGTACTTCAAGGGAGCCATCCAAGCCTTCGTTTACTACAACCCCGCAGCAGCTGCCTTTGTTGCCTTGATCGAGGTGCTCATGATGACTAATCAGGCACCACACAGTCTTTGCCTGCAAGCTGAGGGAGTTCTTCCGTGGCTGCACTGCTGGAATGCGCTGGTGTAGTACCGTTCCTCTGTCGCTTGACTCATCGGTGGCTAGTCTGTGCAACGTGAATGTCCTACGCTTGGCCAGATTGTACACACTTCTACCCCCTCGAGTCCATTCATGTTCTTTGGCAGGTCGTCACTCACAATGCAAGTTGGCCTGTTCCCTCTCCCTCCTGCTTGTTGGTGGCACCCCGAGCTGCTTTCTCCGGCAGTTGGGTTGTCACTGACGAGCTCGAGGAGCGGCAGGTGTGAAAGTTCGCTGGATGATGTTTCTGTTGACAACAGTACCAGCATCCACATGTGAACGTGGCTTGGTTCAGGATTCTCTGGTGCAAAGACACGCAGCATGCACTCAATTGCCAGTCGGTATCTGCTGTGATTGCAACCGTCGTTGGATAACACAATTGCGTGACTGGGGCTCTAGATGCTCCTGACCTACAATGAACTTATGGAATATCAATTGATCGGAGTGGGCCAAACGCGAGCATCACTGTTTCCGAAATGTTGCGCGTGCAGCAGCTGTCATCAGGTGATTCACCCTGGCAGCTATATGATACGTATATGGTGTCTACGTCGCTGGCACACCAGGTACACCTGGCACCAGTCAGGTAACCATGTCCACAATCAAACTTAAAGATTATAGCTGTCTCGAAACCAGAACCATCCCTTGCAAGCATGCCCCATATCAATCTCGAAAACACGATGGCTTTTGTTGATCCATTTTAGTCCTGGTCACGTTCTTGACTGCGTCATCCGGCACTGCGCAGGCCAGTCTGTCCTCCCTCGTGCTCGTAGGGGACCCCAAGCAGTTGCCAGGAACCGTCTTCTCTGACGATGCCCGAGCCGCAAAACTGCACCGCAGCCTATTCGCACGTCTCGCCGAAGACCTTGGCTACCCAGTGGACATGCTCGAAGTCCAGTACAGGATGCACACGTCCATCTCACACTTTCCCTCTCAGGCGTTCTACCACAGCCGCCTCCAGGACAGCGACTCTGTCAGCGAGTACGCCAAGCCGTGGTATGCTGACGAGCGCTTTGCGCCACTGCTGTTCATGGCGCACAACAACACATCGCACGAGTCGACGGTTCCGGAAGCTCTTCAATACAGCGGAAGCCGAGTTGATCTGCACCCACCTTGAGCTGTTCCTTGAGACGCACTCACTCCAGCCCACTCTCCCAGGGGCGCTGCCAGCACCACGTGCACATCTCTGTGGGCATCATCTGCCCGTACACAGCGCAGAAGGAGACCATCATGGGGCTGGTGTGGAGGTTCCCCCCCGCGTTTCAGGTGATGATCGACATCAACACGGTTGATGGCTTCCAGGGGCAGGAGCGCGACATCATCATCGTTTCGCTGACGAGGACGCAGCGCACCACTGAGTTCTTGAACAGCGCAGAGCGCATGAACGTTGCCGTGACGCGCGCAAAGTTCTCACTTTGGGTGTTTGGCGATCATCAGACGTACGTGCCGCCACCCGCGGGAGCCGACATGGGGGGCCGCCCTGACTGGGACTTGTCAGTATGGGAGCGTTTTGCGCGGCACTGCGAGTAAACTCATAAGCTACGTGCCATTGGCGCTGAGGTCTTTGAGATGCCTATTGCCGAGACTCTCCTCTCGAAACTAGCGTGCCGCGTCCGTGTGAAAGCGCCAAAGATGGACACCACCGCACAGATTCGCGCGGTCGTACACGAAACTGCGCCTCACCACATGTGGTCTGTCATCGCCACGGAGAGCATCGTGAACGATATCGTGCACAGCGAGGACCGGAAGGAGTTTGGGCGCCTCGTCATGAACCTCAAGATGGGCAGCCTCGTGCAGACGACGCGGCCGTACCTCAAGGAAGGGGGGCCAGCAGCAAAACTCTTCTACGCTTCAAAACTCCCAAACTCCAAGCGCAACATCGCAGTTGTCTGGACAATCGAAGTGCGTGGGGAGAAACAGGTAATATGCCTTTTGCGCTACATCGGGAAGTCTGAGCTCGGGCAGCCTGGGAGTCGTTCAAGGCTGCTGTCAACACGCGGACGCTGAGTACCTGGAAGCCTGCGCTCACGTGCTCAAGGGGCACGCCAAAGGGACCATCTACCCGAACCAGAACGTGTCTGTTGTGGCAAGAGCCTGCGACGGCGTGGCGGCCAGCATGGCGCAATCGGCATCCGCAAAGCTCTATGATGTCTCAACCGACGCACTTCTTCGGGCGTTTGAGTCAGACCGCATGCACAATTTTGCACTACCCTATCTGCTCGATGACTACCAGCAGAGTGCGGTGGACACTTGGGCTCTGTTGTCATCATCGGCCGGGGGGGCACTGGCAAAACTGCGATCCTCGCAAACAGGTTGTTTGAGAGCTACAGCCGCGCTGTCACTGGTGACTCAGACCCTCCCAAGCAGCTCTTTGTGAGTCAGAGCCGGGGCTTCGTGCTCACCGTCCAGCACGAGTTCACAGACCAGGTGGACACGTCCACGCAACAGAACCCTATCAGCGACCCCGTTGCC
>NW_028323575.1:0-39955 GCF_984573655.1 Nuphar pumila | reverse complement strand
TGTCAGTGTTGAAGTATGACAGGGTGCAAAATGAGGAATGTTACACCGCTCATCAGTATCTCTGTTAAATAGGTTACTCAGGGACTAGAAGCACGAAATAAAGTATGCCAAGCACTACATTATATACTGCTACACTGAGGACACCTATCGTAGCTCTCAGCAATGCTCTCGTTATGCACGGAACCTCACTCGAACGTTCCGTTCTCGTGATGCATGCACTACGTAACCTAGGACTCTCGTAAGCGTCCAGCACCTACTGACTAGCTGATATTCATATCTCAACAGTCAGCCATGTCGCTGAAGCGCGATGCGCCGGCAAAGCCTGATTCCAAATGCTTTTCTTCTTAGTAAGATAAGTATTGATGCATTTTGCTTACCCAGTTTGTCCCGTAAACCCCATTGCCCCTCCATTTCTGACATTTTCCACACAATACTTCATAGCTTATTGGTTTCGATCATGTTCAGGGAGCAACAGAGATGATGTCAGCTCTCACTTTGGGGAGCAGGCAAATGATTCTGGCATTGTGTGGATTGTTCGTATTATCTCTCCGTGGGAATTATGTGTGATCGTGTCACAACCTCTTTCTCCGGTGGATGTGACTGTGCAGTGACTGCGATGTCTCACATATACTTGCATATACATACATGTGCAAGAGGCAAGCATGTATACTGGCCGCTGTTGCGTCGGTCGTTGCTGTCGTCTGTGTCGAGAATTCCGGTGCTTGACTTACACATCCTCTCAAAAGGACGCACTTATGTACACCAACAAGAAGCAATCAACGTCATGTCTGAGAGAACACATGTCCTATAAGCTTGAGCGTGATCTCTGGGACGCAACCGCATGCGCTTACGCGCAAGTGCGCAGGTGTGCCTGTGCTGTGATGTTGTGCACAGAGAAGCGTTAATGACATAGGTGACTGACTGCTTGTTGCCGATGGATTTAAAGCAACATAATTCTGTCTTACCTGCTTATGTAGCGCCTTGCACAGACCCTAGGACAAAGTGTTGACTTGTATCCCTTTACACTGTGCGTCTCACATAGGTTGCCATCAGCACCCCATGACATGCATTTGCCATGACTTGTTTATCCCGAGTGCAACAGCTGGTGGCGTGGTCGCCCAGTCCCTACTTTTGTTCTGTCAAAAGGGTCACAGCCTTTCATTGTTGAGAAAGCGAGAACAACAGCTAACCGCGCCAGCTGACCGCGTGTTGCAGGTGAAGCGAGCCACCGTGCTCTCAGGGCCATGCGCTCAGGTAGCAAGCCCGGTAGCTTTGTCGTGCACTACCGCAACAAGGAGAGGGCGGTGGCCACTCTGCTCAACATGGGTGCAAAAGTTAAAGCCTACATCGACGAGGTAGACGTAGTGGTCGTGGATCTTCCGAGCGTCACGACCGAGGCACAGGGCCTCAGCATGCAAGCTCACTGCAAGCGCACCCAGAATTCATTTTTTGCCGAGGTTCGCCTTGCAGTCCCTACTTGAAACGAAGTCAAACCCAGGCATGCCTGAGCTCGCCTTGGCATAACGCGCGACACGCCATTTTCATGAGGCAGTCTAGATCATCGTGTGGTCACTTGCCTCCATTCTCGACCTCTTCCCATGAACCTGATATCTTGCAAGGGTACTTATCAAACACTGCCATGAAAGCAGTTGTATTTGAATGTTGACCATGTGTCAAGGCGTTTGCGGTTCAAGTGTGCTCTCACCCATTGATGGCCACAATTGTGCGTGCAGCACGACGCTCGTCGTTATCCTGCCTCGGTGCCCAAGGCATCCATTACGAAAGTCGACGAATTTGTGACAGAAAGCAGTCACTCAACGTTTGCGGATGCGTCCCAGGTGCGACCTCATGTGCCCAATGTAGGAAAGTAATTAATAAACAACTTGTGGAGCACGCCATGCCCCTTATGGTGGCATGGTATTGTCTTGGAACAGTCCATGCGAAGGCGGGTATGTCAGTTGATAGCATGCCAATACAAACTGTCCAGCAGGCAACGTTTGAGATTTCCTGACAGTTGTAACCGATGCCGTGTCCTCGCTTGCGAGGACCTGGCGCGGTTCATGAGTGATGCCGTTCCTTGATTTCCTAGCTGCCCTGGTTGTTGAGATATGAATATCAGCTAGTCAGTAGGTGCTGGACGCTTACGAGAGTCCTAGGTTGCGTAGTGCATGCATCATGAGAACGGAACGTTCGAGTGAGGTTCCATGCATAACGATAGCATTGCTGAGAGCTTTGATAGGTGTTCTCAGTGTAGCAGTATATAATGTAGTGCGTACATTATTTTGTGCTTCTAGTCCCTGAGGAACCTATTTAACAGAGATACTGATGAGCGGTGTAACATTCCTCATTTTGCACCCTGTCATGCTTTAACACTTGTATCCCTGTGCAAGCGTGCCGTATGTTGCCTTTGTATTCCCGCAAACGCGTGTTAAGATCTGACGATGTTGCATAGCTGAATCACTCTGCAAAAAAATGGGGGCATGACCATGAACAAGGTCAGCGACAGCATGTGCAACGGCGCTCACACGGCTGTCAAAGAAGCAGGTGGTCAATTTGGAAGTAAGTACGTGACGCCACTGTTGAGGAGTCTGTGTAACGTCACTAACGCCAATTTCCAATCAGCTTGGGTCCGGTGAGTTGACCACCCTCTTGCAAGCTGAGCGCCCTTCCGCCACGTGCTAAATTGAGTACCATGCGGTGGGAGAGCGCTCAAGCCTGCAAGGCCTCTCAATGCCTCTCAATAAAGGGAACATTTCACCATGCACAGCAACATTAGGTTGGATATATCACCATTGTGCATCCAAGCTTGAGAGACAAAGGTCCGGCTCGTCATCCGTGACCATCTTGAGCTCGGTGTTTTGCTTGTTGGGCTCCAACGCCGTCTGCACCCCCCATAACGAATGCATTTTAGGGCATCTGGACCTTCAAATCACGCACTCTCCAAACTGCTGTTTGACCGGCTGCCGATGCTTGCAGGCCAAATCGCGGCATCTGCTTGCCGAGGCTCCTCAATGCCCTGGTGTGCCCAAGTTGTCAGACCCAGAAGCCCCCTTGATGCAGGTGTGTAAGCCACCTCCTTCAAAAATGATGTGACAGATTTGCCAAATTTAACCCATGCCTGCAGCTGGAACTGCATGTGTACCTGTCTGACAGCTGTAAGCGATGTGTTGGTGCAAGTTTGGCTGTTTTGATGCACCGACAAACAATGCGCTAGAGCCAAACACCATTTGAACCACCATGGACTGGAACGAAGCGCTTTCAGGAGGTGAGGTGCCGAAACAAATCAGGTATTCGTGTGGATCTAGATTTCCCACCCCTGATGTGGAAGGGCGCCAGATATCCGCTCGTATCCGTATCACTCGGCACGACTTGACTGGCAGCATACCTTGCTTGTGTTCCTTCTGCCCAATGACTCTCCACCTTCTATACCTCAATCACATCTGAACTCGCTCTCGGCGGGGAAGCTCGGCCACGAGAAGTGTGTCCCCATCTCATCGATCGAGTCTGCCGTGAACCAGCGTAGTTGCATTGCCCTTCGGGGGATGCTGCATCCCTCTCATTAGGCGCAAGATCAGCTCTGGCTGTCTCGCCCGATGCCATGGCCGCCTTCTTTGGGCTGTCGTATCTCTTTTTTTTTCTTTTTCCCGATTGTGAAGGTCCTGATTTCCTCTTGCAGGGAGATCAAGTGCCGTACAACCCTCGGAACAGCAAAAAGATCTGCATCATTAGTGACGCTCTCAACGTTCAGCACCCTCTGATTTGCGGCAAACCGAATAACTGCAGTACGCGCATCACCTTTTCAACCATCCGCCCTACTGTTCCGACTGACCTGGCCGACTTAAGCGATCCCTTTGATGGAGCCCTTTATCAAGGCACCACCATGATAGCGTCTCTTATCATGAGCGCCGGGAACAGGTTCGGTGGCAAGGGACTGATCCCAGGGGCGCCGATTCACATTGTGAGGACTTACATCGACACAGGTACGTTCAGTAATTGTCCATTTACATCATATTCACATGGACGTAAGCCACACTGCACATGCAGGAAAGATCACAGCCTGAGTGCAAGGGCTTGCCAGCTGCAATAACAGAAATCAGGAAGTCCCACACGTGTCGGAAACACACAGCAGTCATGGATGGGAGTGCTCGTAAGTCCTGCCCAAGACCATATTGGTAAACGGAACAAACCAGTCAAAAAACCTGTCCCCTTCGCCGCATTTCACGACGAGAGATAGAATAGATGGAGGCAAGAGGGAAGAGGATGATGCATTGCATGATGACGTGCAGGGCCGGTCCAATGTGTGTGTGCACAGATATGCGATACTAATTGGTGTGCCCCTTCAGGAACCCATGGGCCAAAGTCCTGTGCGCTTTGTTGATTTTGAATCGGATGACTGTTGTCAATGAACACAGTTTTTGTGGTTGGTGTGGTGTTTGTACACATCAATCACAAACAACAAACAAACAGTCCGTTGTCATCACCAACGGTTATGTTAAACAATTGTACGTCACAGAGTAGAACGGATTCTTACAACTGTACTACACTTTAACGGAAACCTTGATATTGCTGTCGCGAAGAGGGACCAAGCAATTGAACTCTCATTATCAGGAGAAGAAGGTCCTCCGTTCCGAATCATTCTCGTTTCTATGTCTGCTTCCACTGGAGGCCCTCCTGGCATCTCTGTCGGGACCGAACCACCGACCCTGGACCTCCCATGCATGACTATCTGGCAATATCAAGGCTCACTCATCTGCGTCTAAGCAACGTCTTCACGTAACATTATGCATTTGAGTGATTGTCGACAGTTGTTGTATTTCGTGTCATTTGACAAGGAATCTGTCAGAAGTTGACAAATTGCGGCTGGTATCGTGTTGCAAGCATTGCAAATTGATTGCACTTGATGTATCAGCATGGCGACCATCTTGAAGTGCAAGTGAGTTGTGCAGGAACCTTCATTCCAGACTATATCACCACATTGGGCGCTCTGGAGTGTGCCAAAGCTGGCTCCAAAATCATCATCGTGAATGCAAACGGAGGCGTGCCTTCCCGAATCGATGAGCTGACATACGATCTCCTTGCAAAGCAAGGCGTCCTGATAATAGGGAGCCAGGGAAACAGTGACCCGCCCAAAACTACCTATGAGTATCCAGCAGCATATCCTTCGTTCATGTCTGTTCAGCAAGTCGGAGTTGAGTCGGAGGGTTCACCCTTCATCAGAGCTCCCTTTGCTATCGCAAACGACCAGGTGCGTGCTCCTTCACGTATCGACTGGCTGATCGCGCGCATTCAATTAAGGTAGGTCTGAGCCCCGCGAACCATTGAACTGACAGTGTGCTGGATACGCAATACTCTGTATGTTTGCTGCGGAAATATCGAAATTCAGATCATAAGCAGGGCCAAGACCTTGCGAACAAGGTTTGGGGCAGGAACTTTTCAGCCAGCCTTTCTTGCGATCCTTGTAACAAAATTAAAGGCAGTACCGTACCTTACGACCTTAGGTTTCCCATAGTGCAAATTTCATTTGCCTGCTTGACGCTGGCACGTTGCCGGATCGCAGGCTTTGTTCCGCTAATGTGTGCGCCATCATGATGGGCCATCTGCCCAGCCTGCCCAAGTTGCATTCGGCATCACCAAAGCATTAAAGGAAAGTGTGCAGCTATGAGCGTTTGGGAAACACTAACGGTCCTACGGTTTCCGAATTCTCTGTCGCTTCCACTACCACTGATGTGGTGGGCATGGTTGCATTGCAGTCGCCACGAAGGATGCATCCAAGCAATGATGATGATGA
The DNA here is from genome assembly GCF_984573655.1 of Nuphar pumila. Taxonomy (NCBI): domain Eukaryota; kingdom Viridiplantae; phylum Streptophyta; class Magnoliopsida; order Nymphaeales; family Nymphaeaceae; genus Nuphar; species Nuphar pumila. The sequence continues at coordinate 34,167 of NW_028323575.1, read as the reverse complement.
TGTATTTCTCTGTGCGATGTAATGATGTATCTTTTTACAACACTACCGCATCCACATGCAATGCACAGAGTAACGTGTGTGGAACATGTAGACTTGAGGGCGTGCATGGATAACACAGTTCGCTTGAGCTGCTTTTCTGCGTCCTTTTATATGTGAAATGGATTTCCATTCCGTAGCCAGCCCAAAGAAGGTGGCGTCGGCAACAGGCAAGACAGCCAGAGCTCGGCTGCTTGTTATTCTGCTCTTTACATACACAGCCGCAACTTGAGTTGGTTTCTGACGTTGGGCGTGCTGGCCACCATTTTGTTGTTCCTCCTGCGGCGCCCTGCTTGTTCGTACTAGTATGAATGGCTTGTCAATATTTGAAGTATAGTGCAAGCGGGTGAGCCCGTGCTGCCCATCAGATGGCAGATAGCTGTATGTTCCTTTGCAGATTGACATATCTGCTGTGGGGTATGCCAGTGGTATCCTGACGGCTTCTACGACTCCAACTTTCATCAGCTCCCTTACGAGACAAGGGACTGCTGGAAGACTGAATTATCCAACGTATGGTATGCTCGTCAACCCACACTCCCTGATCCTGCCAAACCTGATGAAATCACGACTGTGCTGGAGGTGGCTGTGGTTGATCTGACAGCCCATCCTTTTGGCATCGTTGACTCTTGAGCTCCTCCAGTTACTTTGATTCACCATATCAAGGCCTACGGCCGAAGTCCTTTGGCATGTCCTTGTAGTACTCGTTGCATGGACCTGGCAATGTTCCCGGTGAATTTCAATGTTCATTTCTTGTCCGCCTGTACACTGCTCAGTCAGCGACCATCCAATCTTGCACAGTTACGGACTGAAGTATTGATTGCTATTATCCATTTGATGCCAATAATGTTGCAAGGATACTCCGGATGCTGTTGTTGAATATCACACACCCACACATATGATGTGACACGACAGCAGGCGCAATCATTCTCAGCGTAGCCATGTTGACTGATCGTCTGATATTGTATGCAATGTTATTGCATATCCGATTGTATAAGGCTTCAGACTCGTGATAATTAGATGCTCGGTCTTAGGCATCGAATGATTCTAGGCCAAGAAACGAGGCTTTGACAAGCCAGAGCTGATCGCTTTGCAGTTATGCATATAATCATGCATATATTCAAAGACCTGACACCATAATACAAGCCATTTTTTGTGGGACCGGCTCCCAAGTCCTTACTGGTAGTACGAGAACCAGAGTTCCGGCTTCGCCTTTCAGAACAGGGACGTTTGACGGCCTTTTGAATCGAAAGAAAGTACGGCCCAAAAATCATTTAGGCTAACACTGTGCATCGCTCAATAGGCATGACTGCAAACATAGCAAGCACGTTGAGCGTCGTATCAGGATGGCTCCCACGAACTCAGTGGGTGCCCTGTATTTGAAGATGCAAATGAATGCACCAGATAAAAGAAATTCGGCATTCTCAGGATGCACTGTACAGCCATCTAGCCGCTACGCTTGCTTTCTTCAGTACTTTCTGCTCTTTTGGCTGTTATTCCTAACTCATCTGCCGTTTGCAGCCTTGTACTTCGACGCCGGCGATTCGCCCTTTGTACCTAACGTGGTTGAGACAGGCCCTTCTGGCTTGACAGCTACGCTTGTGAACTGCACGGGAGTACTGGAGGAGAACCAAATTTGCCCAGGCGCCGAAGGAAATATCTGCCTTGTGCAGCGTGTGTCTGGATGGCCTGTTGCAATGGTTAACTGCAAGGTGTGTTGTTGACATATGGATCTCGTCCGAAGCAAATTTTGGTACTGATTCATTCTGTTGTTCATTTACTTTAGTAGGTAACCCACCATAGCAAGTGGAATATCTTCCGGACAAGGCATGCTGTCTCAATTGTACAAATATCTGGCTTTTGGTATTTGTTATTGCTAGATAATCAGTCCGGTGTCTAGAAGGCACCACGATGTTCTTGTGGCCATTGAAGTCATCGGCAGCCATGCCGTGTTATGTGCGCCGTCACACGAGAGGTGTGTGTACAAGCTGTTAACTCATGCAACTGCCTCCCATTCTGCATAAGCTAGCTGTTTGGCTCAGTGACCGGGCAGCCAAACTTACTATGTTAAAGAGAAGTACAGAGCTGATTCACAGAAACGCCCAGATTAGGATGTATCCATGCTGTTGAGTAGATCAACATTTCATTATTCTGTGTCAGGAACACAGGTAGGGTGCTGACACCTGGGTCCTGTGCTTGCCTAAATGAAAGGTATCCTGCACATACAATTTGGCACATGCCGTTGAATTCCTTGAACCAGTCATGCATGCATGCTGGGCGTAGTCAAGTGAGACTGTGTGAGACTGCATATTGATATGCATGTCCCACCATGCATCATACATGTGCGTGCATGTGGCATGCGCATGCTCATGAGGCAATGACTGTTCAGGTTCAATGTTGCAGGTGTAAATGAAGTATGGAAAACACACTCTAGAAGTTTGTTTGATTCCATATAGTGCTGACTGTACTAAGTTTGACACCTCTTGCCTACTCTGGAGAGTAGGCAAGAGAGATTACGTTGCGAGGCACAGTGGGAATTGTTCACAGATATATGTGAGGTGTCAGCGAATATACTTTGTATATGCAGTCGCCGTGCAGTGTCTGCTTGTCGAGGCAATGCGTGAATGGCCAGCCTGGTGGCATATCTCAGCCTTATCTAACGTGCCCTTGCAGTTGAGCGGAGGAATTGCGGCAGTGCTCATAGAAATTGACGGCCCCGGTGGGGACACTGCTGGATACTCGCCACCCTTTGGTTATCCTGGCGCCGTGACCGGGTATTCCCTATCACAGTATCCTGAGTTGATCTCTGCACTTCCCATGGTGGCGATTCGATTCTGCCATGGAATTCCACTACTGAACTTGGTGAACCGCGAACCTCAGGAAGTGACACTGACGGTCTACAAGTCAGCGAACACTTTCATGGTGACACAGGGTACGCTGCTCGCTACACAAATGGCCAGTTGCTCACTTTGAAAATCTGTAGAAGCGAATACGGTGCCTGCTTGGTGGTTGCACGCATACTTGTCGCCACTCTTCGCGTGTCGTAACCGCCGCACCATCCCTGCCACATCGGAAATTGCCTCTTCACCAACAGCTGCTTCCATCTTGCCATGACCTGGTTGCAAAATCCAAGAAGCCGATAAATTAACAATACATACAGGTCAGGTTATGGTCAGGCTGGTCCAGGTACGCTTGCCTCAGGTGGTGGTAATGATAACACGGATTTCCAAGTAGTTCTTGGAGTTGCCAATGTCCATGTGGTTATGGTAGTGTTGTGAAAAGATACATCATCATCATACATTCAAGGCATATGATGCGTTCGTGACCCTTGAGGCCAAAACAGTGGGGGCTGCGCCTCCCACCCCCCTAGTGAAAGTGCCGACACGGCACGTCGCTTTCAGCGAGGCGTCAAATTTGCCACACCGACCCGGCCGTGTCGGTGATGAGCGTCGCGTCACGCCCTTTGAGTATGCCTCGAGGGCTTCATGTCCTAACGCAAGCGCCGTGATACAAGATATCGCACCCCTTAAATAAATAAATCGGGAATCATGCCAGGTCCCTTGAATCGTCAAGATTGGGAGCAACAGCCTGCGCAGTGCGTGGACCGCGAGAATGGGCCTGTTTTATCTCTTTGCTACTGCTAGGGTTCTGCAATGCTTTAACCCTCTGGTTACTGGCGGCAGCGCTAGCCTATCCGTAGCGAGCCCAACGGTGCAGTGGCACCTGGCAATCTGGTTGCGCTGTGTGCTATCTTCGCTGATGATTGCATATCAGTGGCTAGCTTCCCTGGTGCAACATCTTGATCCTTTCGCCTGCTCCTGCCCGCCACCGTCAGCAGGCGCACTGGCAAAATTTTCTTTTATTGATTATCTTGCCAGGGCGCCCGCAACTACGTCAGGGAAAGTTCCGGTAGCAGTTCCGGGCGGCTGGCGCGGGGGAGTGTGGTGCTCCCTGTGGGAACAAGTGGCGCAGCCCGGGTTTCCGCCTCTCGTGACTGAGCTGTAGAAGCTTCCAGAACATTCCAGAAGCTTCCGACAAACTTGGTCGTGAGTCAGCCCCCTACAGTGCACTAGGCAGTGGCTCGCCTTATTATGCTAGCTTGCCCTTCATGAACCAGAGCTGTCTCGCCCGTGTCAATGCTGCCTACGTCGTGGGTTGGAGATCTTTTTCATTTTATGTCTTTGCTACCACTCCTGGTATGATGTCAGCACTAGTTACCGCACTCTAAAAAGAACAGCTCTCAGAGAGTTGAAATCCCATGTCGGTTATTTAGAGGTGTCGGGGCACGCAGAGATGCAGAGAATTCAGGGAATCCACTTCTGAAAGAATGACATGCGAGCTTCTACAGAACCCTGTAGCATGTCCTTCGGCTTGTGTTGCCTCGTTCGTCACCTACCTCATCAGGACTCTCGTATTGGAGCCTTATTACAACCTCTTACAGCCTTCCTGTCTCCTGCCTAGCCACAAACAACCGCTGGAGGCTTCACTACGCTTAGTATGTCTGGGTAGTACCGTGCGCCCAAGGATTTTGTCTCCTTCCTGCACATTGTCCTTTCCATGCATCTTTATTTTGCCAGTAGCAGCATAAGCCTGTACATGTACGCATTTATGTACAACATGCCAAAGTACTAGCATTCTTGCTGAGAATACCCTCGAGCAAACTCGACGCACCAGGCGCAGCAAGACTTCAACATGCATGACAAACCATCAACATTCGGTCGTTTTGATGGAACTTAGTGATAGGTGGAACAGTCCAAATAACGTCACTTGCAGGTTCCTCCGGAGTTGCAGTGGCTTACGTGGCCAGCCTGGCAGCCAAGATTTGGAGCAACGTCCCACGGGCAACGGCTGCCCAGGTCAGGAAAGCCATCCAGGCCACTGCACTGGACTTGATGGCACCAGGCCGTGACAATGATACTGGCTCGGGTTTGATCCAGGCAAAGGCCGCCCTCGACTACCTTCTGGCCCATAAATAAGCCCTTGCTCATGCGAGCGCTGGTGTGTCCTCTCTCTGCGAATTGGGAAGCAAGTGCAGTAGCGACACTGAAAGGAATTTGCGTCATTCAGAATCAATGCACTGTGTCTGAAGGCGGGTTTGCACTGACAACTGTCGTGAATCGATGAGCTTATTCACAACGGATCCAACCAGATCAAGTTGTGTCGATCAATGTCTCGACCAATGCCAATGTCCATTGTTTGGCTGAGGTATTCCTTTCCTTTTCCATTGTCAAAGACAAAACCCATCAGTCGGGAGCCACGCCATTTGCCCTCCGCCACAAAACGCGGCAAGAGGCGCATACCCAAGGGGCTACGGCCTCATGCCCAGGATGGGCAGACAGGCAGCATGTCGTCACGGGCCCGTTCCAACGCCACACCGTGATGGCCTCAACCTTGCAACTAGATCAAAGGTCCCACTGGAAAGCCCGGGCGTTCCATGGTGCTTCGAAGTGGTCTGTCTTCCGGTGCATGCGACTCCAGTCCTGTTCACACTGGAGCGCTCTCGGGTTGTATTGTACTGTCTGAAGATGCTCTATCTCGAGGCCTTGTGCATCGACCTTGGTGACCAAGCGAGCAGCATCGGCAAGCGCATCGCTGCGCTCTATGCTTGTCACCTTTGTGACATGAGGTGTCATCTCTGATGCTGTGGTGGCGAATCGTTTTGCAACACTGCCGTATCCACAATGATGGTTCATCGCCCTATGATTGATACAATGCTAGATCATGCAAAAGTCATCGTGCACAACATGGTGCAGCAGCGTCAAGGCCACACCATGCGCAGGATGCCTCACTGGTGGAGAAGACGAAGTGTAACATGGTCAGCAAGTGACCTTGAAGTCAGCGTCACGTGCCGGCGATCTGTTGCTAGATAGTCGCAGTGTCAGCATCTGCCAGCAATGGATGATCGACACCCTTGGTATGCACAGCAATGTATCAGTAGGATATTGGTTACGTCCTACAGCAGAGATATCATCAACCGCAGCTGAACCTTCCATCCAAATACCGTCCTTGCTTTGGGAAGTGCTATTGTTCCTTTGGACCCTACATATGTGTTACAACTCCAGTCACATTATGAATCAAGGCCGCTGTCTTGATGTGTAAGACATAAGTAATCAATCACTGTTAGTTGACCTGTCTTGAGTAGGTGTTCTCTCATGCAGGCATCTCCGTCTGCGTCACTCAAATTTTCTCGCTCCAGTGAGCATTTTCTGGACACATGGATCTTGCTCGGAGTACCTGCCCAACGGCCGTGTCTCCGTGAGTGGGCTGGGGGGGCCCCCTCGCCGTGATGTTGGGAGATAGTTGAGAGGCTGCTTGGAGATGCCATGGCCTGACACGGCCGACATTCGATGGAGCATTGCTACTGTGAATAAGCTTGTACCCATGGGATACTCAATCTTTTTTTTTGTCCATTCGCTATATTGAATGAATGAGCTTGTGTGCACCTTCTGGGTAACGCCTTGCTTTTTGTATTGTTTGCGTATCTTCACCACAAGATTGTGAGTCACCAGAAGTGTTTACCGCGACATGCTTAGTTGACTTGACGGCCACCCGATTGATAAAGTGTTCCGTAAGCCTTCATAGTTGCATCCACCTGTGGGGGACGCTGCATCCCTCCACTTCGGCGCGAGATCAGCTCTGGCTGTCCCGATTTGGGCTGGCGTATCTCTTTTCTTTTCGTTTTCTGGCTGTCCCGATAGCCCTCATTAGCCCGATTGATAGTTGTCAACGCCGTCTTTTTGGGCTGGCGCATTCTTCTATTTCTTAAAATCCAACGAAGAATCTTTCCTTGCATGTTTTTTATTATCACTTTCTCTTTGTGACTATTCCGTTCTGTCACGATGTAAGTTGTAGCAAGCTACAGGAGCTCAAGTATGAGATGTGGATATCCCAGGAAACTCAACCTTGAACGAGCGTGTCTCGACCTTGGCGCATCGTGTCCACCCTTCCGGAAGAGAATAGCGTCAAGTCCAGCGTCAAGAGAATTTCGAAAAAAGGAAAGAAAAGAAAATCAATCGGGAATCACGCCAGGTCCACGCAAACGAGCACTACGCCTACGGGGACACACCCAAAGGGCTTCGGCCTCAAGCCCCAGCGCGGGAACCCGCGCAGAGAGAACAGAAAAGGGAAGAGCATCAACAAGTGTACGCCAAAAAGCAGCATCAAGAGTTAAGCCAACAGGGCGGATAATGACATGCGCACAGCGCGCCAAAGGCACGGACGGCACATCGCCAAAGTGGCAGGCGCTAGCAAAACGCCAAGCAGAGCCGTCGCGTCTGTGTGAGCTAGATACAAGCCGGTGGCTTCCAACATGCGAGCGCGCTGCGCGGGAGATTGGGCGCGGCAGGCGATGGTGGGAGAGAGCAGATGGCGAAGGAAGGGCAAGCCGGCACGCTCCCAAGCAGCGTCACAGCCAGACGCCCAAAGCCCCTCAGAACGAATTGCGCCGGTCAAGGCAACGACCATCGGCAAAGCCTGGCATACATGCATCACAAGCTGACAGGGATGATGGGGCTGACCAGGCGCACTTGTTTGCTTGGCGAAAATGGCCTGCTCCGGGAGGAGCTATGGGCATGTGAAAAATTTTATGAGAACTCACAGAGCGCCTGAGGGATTGCAGTGGGGCCTGGGAGCACCCGTTGAAGGCCAGGTGCTGTCTTTTGGAGGCTGGCTCACTGGCAAGTGGACCATCCACGGTGTTGGTCAGTGTCTGGCCAGTTGCCTGCATGCATGTCGTGCCGAGGAGTTCGGTGTCTGCACGATGCTTGGCAACGGCGTCCTGGAGTGGTGTTGTCTGCTCGTGGAGCGCGGAAATCTGGTTCCCCAGCGCGTGGGTTTGACCGCGGGTGGTAGTGATGACGACCTCCACTGCTTAGGCTCAATCATTGGACGAGCTCGAGGGCGTGGTTGCCAGTGGTGATGGCACCGTAAATGCTGTCCAACGACGCCAAGAGCTTTTCATCTGTGGCAAGCCCGCCAGCGAGTGCAACGCTGTCGTTGTTTGCATTTTGCTCAATTGCCTTGGAGAGCCTGTAGTAGAATTGTTTATTCACAACGACCGCCTTACCGAATGCCACCTTTGATCCACTTAAGCTCGAAGTCACGGAGAGACTTGTTGAAGATAGCTCACCCGTGTGGTACGGATCGATATGAGCGAGGCGGTCGCGCAAAAAAAAAGCGACAGATGATTTGAGGTGGAGTGCAAGGTGAAAGCGATCAGTGATACTACGTACACGGAGTGAGCGTGGAGACCCATGTGTAGTGGCAGCAACTTTCCCTGGCTGTCTCGCCCGTCGTCAACGCCACCTTCTTTGGGCTGGCGTATCTCATTTTCTGTTTCTTTTCTTTATGCATGCATGCGGGCATTCGGGATGGAAGAGGGTGGGACTCCAAAGTTGACAACATCCTTCCGCAATTCCTCAACCCATGCGGATATTTGCTCGTCTCCAGAGCCAGTAAGTTCTCGCACCTAGATAGTGCATTTCTTGTTGGGGTCAAAGGAGCTCAAGGGTCTGTCCTTGTACTCAGAGAAACTGAGGAGATATGTGATCGAGAAGGAGGACCTACGATGGCACGCATGCTCACGCGCCTCTTCTTGCTGGTTTGGCGCGCGGAGGCGGTGCCTGGTGAGTGGCGTCAAGGCGTGGTCACCAGTCTGTACAAAGCGGGGGGCCGCACGGACTGTGGTAATTACCGCCCCATCACCTTGCTGCCTACGATCGGGAAACTGTTTACCTCTCTCATGGCTGCACGCCTCGAGCGCCATGTCCCCCTCCACGACCACCAGTCTGCCTTCCGTCGCGGCCGCGGCACCATGGATCCCTTGTTCGTCTTTGCCTCGACCATCCTGCAACGGCAAGCTGATGGCTTGTGCACGCATGCGTTTCTCTTGGATCTGAAAAAAGCTTACAACCAAGTTGGCATGCGGGCCTGTTTTATAAACTGCACCACAAAGGTGTCAACGCCAAAACTTGGCGTCTCATCTGGGACATGTATGCAAAAGCTGAAAGCGTGGCTGACATGGATGGCAAGCACTCGGACCCTTTCCGCTCACTGCAAGGGGTCGCCCAAGGTGATCCCATGTCGTGCGTTCTTTTTAACCTCATGATTGACGACCTCATCGCCGCTCTGCAGACTCGATGCGCCGCCGATGGCATCGCTTTGACGCCCGGCCGCCACTTGGTGGCGCTTGTTGCTCAAGGCTATGCGGATGACGTGTCTTCCCTGTCCGGGGCAAGTGCGGGCCTCCAGCGCAGTATTGATGTGTACCGATCTCACCTTGCTCTCTGGAAGGGAGAGGTCAATATCAAGAAGTCGTGTACGATTACCTTCCATGCGACAGGTCGCTCGGACGACTTGCCCCAGGCGCTGGCGGTGGATGCCGGCAGGGCGCCTTGGTACTGGGGCGATACGCCTCTGCCCCATGTGGACAAGGTGAAATACCTTAGCGTCATATTCACCAGTAACTGCAAGTGGGATGAGCATGCCGCTTATGCCGCTCGAAAGGGTACGCGGCGCTTGCCATGTGGAAGAGTACCCTCCGCAACAAGCGCATCAGCCTCCCTGTCAAACTCGCTGTCATTGCCGCATGTATTAAGCCTTGCATCACTTACGGCATGGAAGTGTGGGCGCCGCCGGCTGGACAGCTTGCTACAGCCTTGGAGGGACCCCTGCGCGGTGCTCTCCGTGCAGCCATGGGAGTCCCGGTCGGAGACGCCCGTTCCCTTTACCCTGTTCACCTCATGCACTATGACACCGCGATGCGAACCGTTGGGTCTGACAACCGGGCAGCCCATGTCAGGTATTGGCAACGCGTCCGCTTGCTGCCTGACTCGCGCTTGCAGCACCGTGCCCTTGGCATGTTGGCCCCTTGTCACCCCTGGCTTCAGAGGGTTGTGCGCTGGCGCGACGAGCTTGTGGCAGCTGACCCCGCAGCGTAAGTTGCGGCGACTCTCGCCGACGCGCCCCCGCCTCCGCTACCTACGCCGCCTGGGCAAGACCCGCCCGCTCCGCGCGCACCCAACCGTGCAATCAACGCTGCTGTCGCAAAAAGTGACACCACGCGCTACCTGGAAGCGTCCAGGCGAAAGGGTCGTCCGGTCCTCACGCTGGCTATGCCGTGTGCCGAGTTTGCGGCCGCAGCCATACATCCGTGACCGGGATGTATCGGCGTGGCTCCTGTTCCGATGCGGGCGGTTCCCTCGTGACCCGGTGGATTCACCTGCCGTGGATGCGGATCATCCTGACTGCCCGGATTGTGGGTGCTCCATTGTCCCTCAGGATGGCTCTGTGCTTGACTCGATCGGCACTTTCCGCTTGTTCTTACATCGGCTTACGTGCTGCGCTGTTAACGCTGCCGTATGTTGTTGGTATCATGACGTCGCGCTGCGGTTGGTGCCTACTGCGGACATGGCGCGGGCCGTTCTGGGGGCCCGCGCTGCGGCCAACCTATGGCATTCCGGAGATCTGCCTTCATGGGAGCGCAGCTGCCTGCCTTTCCTTGAACACCTGCTCTTCCCCGCGGCCTTGTGCTCCGGACAGGACCCCGATATGCTCCATCACTTGTTGCGAGCCACTCGCACGCTTCTCAATGCGGTTGGAGGCGTTGACTGTCCTTTGCCTCCTGCTTCATCGTTCGGCCCGGTGCCGGCTCTCTCGTTCATGCACGCTTGTGCGGCGGGCGGACAACCCTTCCAATATGCAAATGCGTCCTACTGGGACGCGGTTTCGCGGCACCTGCCGCCTGTGCCCCAGGTTCGGCCTGGGCATGAGGCCGAAACCCCATGGGTACGTTTCCGTCGTCGCGTCTTGCGGCGCCGGGGGCATGGCGTGATCCCCGATTGATTGATTTATTTATTTGTTTATTATCAGGCACAGGCACACAGGCTTGTGATCAGACCTGAGCAGTTCGCTTGCTCCCAACTCAGAAGGGCTGCGGACCATAGGCAGTGAAATTCTCAGAAAGTGCGGCCTGTCACACTTTGGGCACTCTGATAGAGTGTATTGAGTGTGCTGACAGTGATATGCATGCAATTGAAAGCGGCATTTCCAGGATAGGGGCAGAGCTTTGGTGAGGCGGGTTGCTGCCAGCAACCCAGCAATGCTGAGTGGCCATACTCCTTCAACAACAGTTTGGGCTCCAGCTTTTCCTGGTACATTTCGTCTTTCATGAAATTGAGATTGATACGCCAACGCAAAGAAGGCCGCCTGGGCAGCCAGACCTTAAGGACAAGCTTGTCGCGCGCCTAAACGTAGAATTTCCTAGTATTTGATATGTATGGACGTGGGATAATACTACACGTCCATACATATCAAAGGTATCTGCCGTAAAACAGAAAATGTACGCCAGCCCAAACATGGCGCTGTTGAAGACGACATCAAACTGGCATGAGATCATAGAAATCAAACACACTGAGATGTCTGTGATGTGCCAAAGGATTTTCTAAATCAAGCGAACGTGCTACTATGGTGTGAAAACTACATGAGCTTGGCAGGACGCCCGCCCGTCTGCAGCTGTGGCAGCGAACAACTTCGCTTGGGGTACGTCTCCAGCGTAGACTTCACGAGCTCGATGTCGGCGATGATGACCTCACGAGCGTTGACCTTGTGATGGCGGGAAGCTGCCAGGTGGTCAGTGACAGCCCCCACAGCGCCCTCTTGAGCGGCGCGGCCTACCACCTGAATCAGAAGCTTTCGGCGCGAGCGGGACCCCGGGGAGACGTATTTTGCAAACCATGGCTTGATGTCCTTGAGCGTGATCCGCTTGAGTTCGCTGTTCGCTCGGGCTGCCTCGTCAAATTGATACGTTGTGCTGTCGATCGCTTGCCAGTACTCGTCAGTCTCTTCATCCAGCGTCGAGCTTTCATTCACCTGGGGCACCAGACGTGTCGTCACAACCAAACCCGACCATTGAAGCTCTTTGAAGTGGCATTTCACTAAGTTATTGTGCTGCTTCCCCAGCGCCCCGAACCGCTGCAGGTTGCACAGACCCACTGGCATATTATCCTTACCACTGCAATCGGCCGTGGCACAAATCGCAAACACACAAGGCGTCGCATTGTCGACGAACCAGCGCGTGAGCCGTAAGAAGAAAAGTCAGCTTTGATGAGGTCCATGGCGAGACAAGGTGGAACATTCGACATTGCTGGAGAGCAGCAACCTGACTGAATGCAGGATATAATGTACTCGAATTTGTTGAGATATGAATATCAGCTAGTCAGTAGGTGCTGGACGCTTACGAGAGTCCTAGGTTACGTAGTGCATGCATCACGAGAACGGAACGTTCGAGTGAGGTTCCGTGCATAACGAGAGCATTGCTGAGAGCTACGATAGGTGTCCTCAGTGTAGCAGTATATAATGTAGTGCTTGGCATACATTATTTCGTGCTTCTAGTCCCTGAGTAACCTATTTAACAGAGATACTGATGAGCGGTGTAACATTCCTCATTTTGCACCCTGTCATACTTCAACATTAAATAGGTGCTTACAACTAGGCATCGCTTGTCGACACGCTGCACATTCGTAGGCTGTTTGCGTAATCACATGCTTGCCAATTGTTGCTGCTTTGAGACGTCGTTCGATGGACGACAAGTCGCGAGCTTCGTGTGAAAGCGTCGCGTCTTAGGCTACAAGGTTCGGCACGACCAGGATGGTTGTGGAACGTTCTCATGGAGTATCTTCGTCAAGTGAGAAGATGACTGGCGAGTGGGCTACTTGTCGAGAAGAAGAGGTTCAAGGTAGCGCTGCGTGGAGTTAGCATGACTCAGAACTGCGAGATGGGGTTCGAGCGTGAAGGACATTCTAGAGGTTTCAAGACCAATCAGGAGAGACCTGTTTTGTCTTCAAGTTGTGAGCTGGCTGCACACGTTGTGCACAAGCTTCAAACTGCCTATACTTCGTGACTGTGAGGATTCCATTTGTGGAATTGCAAAGCATGGCATTGTTGCATGAGAACTTTGCATGGGCGCTTACGTAGTTTGAGTGAGCCATTGCCGCATTTGCAGAGTGCATATGCCTAGTGTTCTGCATGAGCATTGCATGTTTTGTTGGCTCTCCAGTGCACTGAAGTGGGGGAGCATTTGCATAGGGTTTTTTGTGCCTGTATGTTTGCTGTCCTCAAACATATCTCAGCACCTCCTGAGGGGGAGTGTTGAGATATGAATATCAGCTAGTCAGTAGGTGCTGGACGCTTACGAGAGTCCTAGGTTACGTAGTGCATGCATCACGAGAACGGAACGTTCGAGTGAGGTTCCGTGCATAACAGGAGCATTGCTGAGAGCTACGATAGGTGTCCTCAGTGTAGCAGTATATAATGTAGTGCTTGGCATACATTACTTCGTGCTTCTAGTCCCTGAGTAACCTATTTAACAGAGATACTGATGAGCGGTGTAACATTCCTCATTTTGCACCCTGTCATTCAACAGAATTCGCAAATAGCAAGGGCAGATGAAGAGCACCTTTGAATTTGCCGAGTCAACGTTGTTCTTGTAGTCCTCGATCTCGTCTTTCTTCAGCTTGGGCAGTCCCTTCTCAAAGGCGCATAAGAAAGCATCGATTCGCGAGTCAACCTTAGCAGGGGAGTGCTTGGTCTGGACACAAATCACGAAGCCCAAGACTCCGCTTGTGTCCATCAGTTCCACGGCTACGGAGTAGCCCAGCTGCTCCTTCGTACGTAGCTGATCGTAGGCCCGCTCCCCCAGCAGGGCAACTACCAGCTCAGTCATGACTCGCGCCCTCGGGGACTCCAGGCCGATCTGCATCCAGGTCCAGGCAGATTCAACCGCCACAGTTGCAGATGGCTGTCGACTGAGTCATCTACAGGCTAAAGACTATAGGCTGCCAAAATGTGTCACATGCGCCACTGGAAACTACATCGCCACAGCCGCGTTCTCAGGAGACATCATAAGCCAAAACAATTACAGCACTCCGTTGAAAGGAGAAGGCCAGTGGCAGATACGCCAGAAAAATGGAGAAGAGACTGTGCAGTTGTTTGAATCAGCAATCACGGCTGGACGCACCTGGAAGTACACGACGCAAGCCGAGTTGTCCTCGTACTGGTTGACAGCTGAGCGTTTGTGCACGTAAGTGATCCCCTCGCAGAGCTTCATGACGCGCTGGCACGGGCGAGCCGCGGCCGCGAGTGCGCAATGACGAAGCTGCGCGTGCACACTCACGGCGAGCGAGCGCGCGTCAGCCTCCAGGAGGTTCCCGATCGCGAAAATCTCCACATGCATGTCTTGCAGCAGCTGCGAGAGAAACTGCTTGAGGGCGGACGAGTCAAACTCAGCGACCTCTGATGCCAGGCGAGTTGCATCATAGTACGTCTCGCAGATGATGTGTTTCAGCAGATGCCTCGCGTGCAAGTCCACCTGAATCGGCGGCAATCATACCTCATCGATAATGCAACCTTGTACCGCATCCACAGAAAGTATACTACTAACGTATCCACAGGGTCATTGGCAACTCCAAGCACTACTTGGGAGTTATGCTACCATTGCCATCATCCGAGGCAAGCGTTCCAGGACCAGAGCGGCCTGGCAGACCGTAGCCTGACCTGGCATGAGATTCTCAACATGGATGATCTGTACTATGTCGCATAGATCATGAAGACTGACAACGAAAAAGGGCAGTCAGAGTTACCGCTCCACTTGACCATTGGTGTGGGGATCAATATGCGGTTCCATGCTTAAGATAATTGCCAATTCTTTGGCATACTTCCCTGAAGAAGTCCAAGTTCCATTGTGGACCCTGATCGCTGACAATGGCTGAGGGCATACCATAATGTGGGAAGATTTCTCGAATGAACAGCTTAGCAAACCCCTGAGTGTCAAATGTTTTGTGTGCCGCGACTAACCTCACCGTTTTGCTGAAGTGACACACATTATCGCATGCCCTCAGCCATTGTCAGCGATCGGGGTCCACAACGGAACTCAAACTTCTTCAGGCGAGTATGCCAAAGACTTGGCATTCATCTTCAGCTTAGCGCCGCATATCATCCCCAGACCAATGGTCAGGTGGAGCGGTACAATGAGGTCATCGCAACAGCCTTGCAGCACTTTTTGTCAGCTGATTTGAAGGACTGGGATGACTATTTGCCCTTCATTGAGGACAAAATCCACATGTTGTACTGTTGACGTACAACCAAGGGGAACGAACGTGTATCAAAGGTGACCGATCATGTTGATTCTTCTTCAACAGGCTTAAGAACAACTCCCAAACTGCGGGTTGGGGCAGGTCTGCTGGGCAATAACCCTCACCACAGAGACATGCACTGGCCACCAAGCGGCAAACCATTGTGTGCAGTGTTTTTCAAGCATAGTGTAGCACCGTACGACTGGCAAAGTGTAAGGATACTGTAGGCGCACTGGCAACCATCGTGCGTCCAATAGCATGCCGCCCCTTTACCAACAACCCCTAGGCAGTTGTTCCAGAGACTGACGCAGAGAGCAACCTGCGCACGGCATCAGCAGGCTGTCTCGAGAACGTGTCGGCGGGGCTCACGCACCTGAACATCATAGTTGGAGTAGTGGCGAGAGAGCTTCTCACAGAGAACCTCCATCGCAGTGGTCGGTGTCTGGCCCCCTTCCCCAACAATCCTAGCAAGGCCCTCAAACATGCGCTCCACGAGCATGGGCAGCCTGTCCGAAAAGCCATCAAACGTGACCAATATGCCGCTTGTGCCACGGGGTTTCAGCTCCACGGACAGCCCCGCGTGGTCTGCTTCGTGCACGTCCTCTTGCATTGCGTCCTGCCACAGCTCGACTACTATCGACGTCATCAGCGCGTATGACGGTGATGAGTACTCATGCGGTGATGTCAGCTTGACGAAGACCTGCGTAGCGAAGATACCGAATGAGTGACTCAAAGCTGTCAAGGATAGCTTCGGAAGTGTACTCACATTGCGCACAGCTGACATTTGCGTCGATCTGGTTACGCATTGCTTCCAAGCATAGCCTCGGCACTCAAATCGCACAATGCTGTCCGAAGAGCTGCAGAGCAAAGGAACGGTTGAGCAGCGCGTTGCTGCCAAGGATTGCCATGCGAAGCTAGACACAAAATGCAGGGCTGCAAGGGAAGGTACTGATTGAGCGACATACTGCTGCCGAGGAGAGCCTGCTAGAAACCTAGCTAACAGTGCTGCGAAGCAAAGTGACCGATTGGGCGGAGCGTTGCTACCAAGCGCAGCTTGCGCTTTGCACAAGCTTGCACCAAAGCTGGCATGTGTCTGCCGCAAGCTGTCTGGGGCCGCCAAGTCATGTCCATGCGCTACCATACAACCAGTGAGAGGTTCAGCGATGTGAATTGTTTCGGAATACTCTCCTGAGGTGCGTGTGCTGGGAGGAAGCAGCATCAGTGTGACCATCTGCTACCCCTCTTTCCGAGGCATCGCTGGCACAACCCTGCCACATTTTGAGGTGATTTGAAGCATCGCAGGTCTTGAAAGACAGGAGAGTCTTCATCACTTTGAAGGGTACAGGCCGCTGCGGAGCAAAGGGACAAGTTGACCAGAGCATGGTGGAATCGTACTGGTTCTCCTTGAAGGAACCAACGTCCATGTGGATGCTGTAGTGTTCGCAACAGAAACACCAGAATCATCAACTGCAGCGCGGAAAACATACCGAGGCAAGTGGTTTCAGCTCCTTCACACTGGTCTTGTGCCAGAGGCGCAGCCCAGGGTCGTCGATGACGAGGCGGGGGGGGCCCACGGGCTGTGTCCCAGGGTTCACAAGGGAGAAGCTTCTGGGAACATACGCGTTGGGCCGGGGCAGCGTCATTCCTGACTCAGCGCCCACATTTGCGGCGCGCCACTTTGCCGTGAGGGCCTCTGGAATTGCGACGGATGCAAATTTGTACTTGAACCAAGGCTCCGTGTCAGTCTGCATTCTCACTCCAGGCGATGTCAGACATCCATCCAACCTCGTTCCTGGTTAACGTTGCCTTGCTCGTCACCTACCGCGACACCACGGCAGTATTGCAGCAGCATTGCCGTAAGTTTCAGCAAATTTCATGAACCTGAGTTTACATATGATGTATTGTTTTACAACACTACCGCATCCACATGGACATTGGTAACTCCAAGAACTACTTGGGAATATGATGATGCATATGTCTGCTGTCTTTTCTAAATCGGGTTTGGCAAAATGAGAGTGATCCGACGAAGTGGGGGACTGGGACCTTAGTGAGTCTGTACAAAGCAGGCGAATCTATTGACCCAGGAAACTACCGTGGCATTCCGCTCATCTCTATCATTCGCAAACTGTTCAGCACCATGGTTCGTCTATGGCTTGAAACACGGTAGGGCTTCACGAGTCCAATGCGCTTTCCGGGAAGGACGATCCTGCATCGACCAAAACTTCACAATGGCTCAGATGGTAAATGAGTCAGGTGCAACAAAGCGGCCCCTTTACGCCTTTTTCCTGGACATTTAGAAGGCTTACGATGTGGTATGGAGGGAAGGTCTCTTCTACAAACTGAAAGCTAAAGGTGTAAAGGCAAGATGTGGCGGGTCTTGCTGGACTTGTTTTCTAAGCCACAATCCTCGGTCCGCATTGCTGGTGAGATATCGGAGTCGTTCCCACTGATGGTAGACGTAGGACAGGGAGACCCCCTCTCCACCCTACTATTCGACATATACATCGACGACTTGTTGGAGTCGTTGCATGCGGAAGGCAGCCCCAAAGGAATTTGTATATCGCAAGGGGTCGAAGTCAGGGCCCTTACATATGCGGACGACCTTAACGGTCTGACCGCTGATCCTCAGGACTTACAAGTCAGCATCAACCATGTGGCGGAGTGGTTGAAACGCTGGCGTATGCATGCAAACAAGTTAAAAAGCGTTGTTATGGTCTTCCATCCTTAGGAAGGTCAATCAGCAAGCATCCCAGCTGAGCAGCGAATGAACACCTGGACACTAGATGGAAACGCTCTGTCGCAGGTGCAATCACACATGTACTTGGGAACCTGGTTCACAGAAAATGTGTCTTGGGATCTGCATGCGAGCAAAGCACTGGCCAAAATGCAGGCTGCTTTGGGGTACTGGAGGCCTCTCCTAGCTTGCCACCGAATCCCGATCAAGACCCGCACCATGATGATCCAGACATTCATCTACAGCTCAGTTCTACTTGGCAGTGAGGTTTGGTCCACCTCACAAGTCAACAGACACTGCTTCGATGTCGCCGCAAAGGAGGCGATGCGAGCGGTGATGGGTTTGCAGTAATTGCAAGTTGCCTCGGATGTCTTGTTCACAGACATGGGCTTATTGCGCCCATCGCTTCTCATGGATGCCTCTAAACAATGCTACGATAAGCATTTAAAAAAACCACTTTACAAAGTACTCGATGGTGTAAATTGGCAAAAGCATGTCGTTTCCCCGGGCATCGGGCAGTCGAACGCCCGAGGGTAGGGGCCAATTGGCAAGGAGAGGTGCAGAAATTTTCAGCGGACATTTGCCACGACCTGAATATCTCTGATATCTTCACAGCCCCTACAAAGCAGCTGGTCGCTAGGCGCATCTCCTCCAGATCTCAGGAGGAGTGCAGGGGATAAATATGCCAGTGCAGGACGCAGAGGTGCTGCCTACTGATCAGGTTGATAGGCAACACCTCCTTGACAACATTTGAAGTTGGCACCTAATTTGCGGGAAAGCCAGATATGTTGCAGCGCCGCACTCTGCAGTGCCTTGGAAGTGGGTGTGCCTTGGCGGGCAACCACGTGGTCTTGCACCATATCTGTCAAGCTTGCCCTCTGTTCAGGCTCGCAATATCATGAGCGCCAGAAGCGGCAAGCTGTTTCCCCTTCGAAGCAGACTTCAAAGCCAAACTTACGAGTTTGTTGATCCCTCTCAGTATCACTGCATTGACTGCGATGAGCATTTGGGGGATGCTCACACAGGCTGTGATCACTGCACCGTGGATTGTCCCAGCTTGTGGCCTAATATGGACCAATTTCTTGAAGCGGTTGGAGGTCTTGGACCACAAGATAGGAAATTTGCAACTAAATTGGAATCTCTGTTGGGAGTTGATCTCTTGACAACGATTTTGAGTATGGTTTGCGACGATCTCCCAAAGGAATTGACGGGCCGTTTTTGGTCAGCCGTGGCTGATCTCCTTTCTTGCAGGGTACAAGACGATGAAGAAGACATGTCAGGTCAGGATATGGTAAGTCAGGCTGGTCCAGGTACGCTTGCCTCAGATGAAACTAATGGTAGTACTGATTCTCAAGTAGTTCTTGGAGTTGCCAATGTCCATGTGGATGCGGTAGTGTTGTAAAAAGATACATCATCATCATCATATGTTGGGCAAGCCGGCGATGGAGCTGCTCCATACTCTGGCGACAACAGCGAGTGCTGAAGGAGATGCAATCAAGGACAGACTTGTCACCAACGCGCTTCGGAAACTCAGCATCGGCTTATGCAGGGGCAATGCCGTAATGTACAGGCGCTCCCTTCAAGTTGTGGCTCGTGCAAGCGGCCACGCGTTCATGACAGGCTAGCCTGATCTAGTGTCACCAATTCAGCTAATCGAAAAGCTCCAAATAACTTGGTTACTTCCCTTGTATTGTCAGCAGCTTTTGCTGGACGGCTCAAGCACCTGAATGATCTGCTGAGAGTCTGTGTGTCGCAACATTTTGCTCGCAAGGACCTACCTTCAGGCTGCTCAACGCCTTGAGACCGTCGAGACATTTGTCAAAGTTGCTGGTTTGCAGATCCACGCGGAAAGCGTTGTCTGCGCTCGGCAAGAGACACTCAAGAAGGCTGTGCACGTGCGCAGCATCAAACTCTGAGAATAGGTAGTCCCCAATCAACACGTGCTCGGGCTTGAACCTCAACAGCTTTGGGGCGAGCTCCGACACCCACTCACCCACATCATCTGGCTCCTGCTCAAACCTGCAGTAAAGTGAGCAAATGGAGTGCGGTCATCCGATGATGATGCACCTTTGCACGGGTTTGCAAACGACACGTGCAATACTGCAGCCTTCACATAGACATCAGCAACTCCAAGTACAAATTGGGAGGCAGTGCTACCATAACCACCACCCAAGGCAAGCGTTCATGGAAGTGATTTCTACTTGAAAAAACAAAAGGCCCCCATAGTCTGGTCAGTGCGTTGAACAATATCGGCCCCTGAGACACACACCGCCTATTCGCGGCCATGCCAACCGCACGAAAGAAAGGAACATCTGCGACGATGTCCGCACAATCCTTCGCAAGATTGTTCGGGTCCAGATACCCAGAAACACATGAAATTTTGGGACAAATGTTGGGGTCAAAACCCACTCTGGCGCACTGGGGGCGCGCCTGAAATGCGCAGCTTCCATGTTGGCCATCTCCTCCCAGATCCGCTGCTGCACGCCTTCGCTCCGGATGAGTGAGAGATACTCAAACACAACGTCGAGGGGGGAAAGAGTGAGGCCGCTGTCGGTGGAGACACACGCAGCTGCGCCGGCCTCAGAGAGGCAGATCTCCACTTGAAACAGCCAGGCCGTCGTATTCTGCGAGTAGCCGTCGTCCTCAACTCCTGCCTCCAAGCTTGTGGCCCAGCCCTGCAATTCTATTCGCTGTTATATCGACATGTTGGTGATAAGGGTAGGGGGGCTGCGGTTCAGGTCGGCTGCATGTGACAACAATACTCAGCAATTTCTGGGGTCAGGGTACCTAGAGCGGCAAAAAGGGGAGCTAAGGTGGGCGCGTGCCTTGGCTTGAAGCGCAGATAGAAGGGAGCCCTTTCCCTGGTGGCTGAGGAGCCGAGCGATGTACATGTCCGACTTCTTTGAGTAGAACTCCGCTTGACAGGGAAGCTGCCATGTCACGGTGAGCTGGTGGTTGTGCGTTGCGGACGGCAGCATGTAGAACATCTGGCCTACACGGCGCTGTTTTTCAAGGCAATATTACGAACATTGGCAATCAACTGTGCCAAGAATTCAGTCTTTTTCTCGGCTTATCAACGTACCTATCGCAGGAAACTGGGCGTCAACACATACCGGAGGCATGCACTCTCTGGAAACGTCCTTCCACAATCCTAACCCTGGCATGGTCAAAGTGCTTCGCCAGGAAATGGGTCTGTGTCCCGTGAGTCTGTATCCCTGAGAAGCGCATGATTATCTGGGGCAGAAACGGGGGTCGAACCCCAATCTGGCGAAGCACTGCAGGGATATCAGCACTGCCACGAGCAAGCCCTTGGCAGAGCACGTCTAACTACAGGGCTCTCTGAGAACAGACAAAAGCACACTGCTCACCATCCCTCGTGATGCAAGCACAACCCGCACATATATCAACACGCCGGTTGAATGATCAAAGAGCAGTCGATTTTGCCTGATATTAGCATCCGACTTGTAGCAGTATGTCATACCCCACTGATAACATACGATGTCATCATCCAACCAAACATCAGAGCAGCAAATGAGATGGCTCCTTCATTCTGGCAAGCAGACACAGCGATGCAGCAAACTGCGTTACCAGCTCTTGCAGCGCATACCCCGGCCAGGGGGGAAGGGGCGTACCAAGGGAGCGGGGGGGGGGCGCGTTGGTTCAAACAAACAGCGAGCATGTCAGGGGGAAAGTTTGTGTTGTTTTGAACGCGGTCCGGGCATCTCGTCCCCTCACGCACCTTCAAAGGGAAACCCACTTCCCTCAAACGAGGGCGCGTTCACAGGGGCGCAGGGCACATGAGCAAAGAGCTCGTTCAGGGTTCGTTCCTGTTCGTCCAGGCCCTCGCTTCCATAGATGACCACCCTCAAGTTCTGAGCGCCGTAGAAACGCTTATAAAACGCAGAAAGCGTGCCGTGGATATCTACTCCCTCTGCTTGCGGTATGTCCCACAGGCTCGCCTTGTTGCCCCAGCCGAACTTGCCAAACGGATGGCCTACGCGAGCTGTGTGGCAGAGGAGCTGCATCAAACGGCCCTGCAGCATGCGTGTGAGAGTTCGTCTCTCAGCTGTTCTACGAGATGGATTTACTAATGACAAACACACCGATTTGGAGAGTTACTTGTTCAGCGATTTCCGAGCCCCGTCGAGCAGGGATGTGATGCAAGTTTCCTTTGAAATGCGGGTCTTCTAGACCAGGTTGGCTGATGATGATGTATCTTTTGACAACATGAACGCATCCACATGGACGTTGGCAACTACAAGAAATACTTGGGAATTGTCTCTGTCAGATGATCGAAAGCTTTAGATGCCATGGTTTGCCTGCCTGCAGATTGTCCAACTGTCTCCGCAACAGTTGCCACCGTAACAGATGACTTGGGAGCTGCGCTGACCAGTCTGCTCCTCTGCTGGTTAAGGAATATGGATTCAGACTGTAAGCCCATGGATAGAAGGCGTCCGCCTTGACGAGGTCACATTCCAGGGATGGACAACAGCTCTTTGTCTGGATGGGGTCCGCCCTCATCTCTGCCCCGAAAATACATGCATTTTCAGGCATCTGGACCTGCAAATCACTCAACCTGGCGAAAGGCCAACTGCAAACACATGCTTGCATCGCAAGGGCAGCAGGCATACCTGGTCAGACTGCAAAGCGGATGTGAATTCCGAGTCAACGGCGTTGACTTCCCGCTCCATGCAGTCTCGTTGCAGTAGGGGGGCCTCAAAGAACTGCGCAAAGCGCTCGAGGGCGCCACGCAGCATGTCTGAGTCCACGTCGAAATGATAGCAGGTGTACTCAACATCCGTCCATGCATTGGAGCCTCCGCCGTTTCGGGACAGAAACGCGTCCATCTCAGCCTCGTCCGGAAATTTGGCCGACCCGAGAAAGAGCATGTGCTCCACGAAATGCGAGAGGCCCTGCAATGTGCACAATGATACAGAATGGTTTAAGACCGTGAAAGAGGCGGCCATGTCGACATTCTTGGATGCGGAGCACAGGTCAAACACACCCTGCTCCAGGAGCTTTCAGTCCTCCTCTCGGCCAAACCGCATATCCTTCGTACCACAGGGTATGAGAATGTACATGTGTACACTCCTGTACATGGAAACTCAACAACCAAACATGTTCTTGCCTGATACTACGCTCTCTGCATCAGGCTGGATGATTGAACGAAAAGAAAAGAATGCGAGCGATTCAGTTTGGCAGCAACCCCTCTGCTGAGAAGCACGCCCGTATGCGCCAAAGGCACTCTTCCCGTATGAACGAGGTCCACTGAGAACATCGTGGTGGCAGCAAGCTACCACATCGGGGCGCAAGTGCCCTTTCACCCCAGAAATGCGTTGCGCTTGGCTGCTGCGTCCCATGGCGCGGTTTGGCTGCTGGGAATCATTACCACCGCTCCTACCTGCCACGGCAGCTGCTGCACCTACGACGCTTTCCTGAGCACCAGGCCAGCGATGTGACAGTTTGCGTGTGGTATCTCGCAATGGGTGTGCAGCGACCAAGACGGTGCGTGCTGCCGGACTCGGGCAGCCCGAGCGATAGGGACATCGCAATGCATGAGGACCTACGCGCTAACAGGTTTGATGCCGCACGTTTCCATCAGATTGCATTAATCGCTGTACGCGTAACGCATGCATCGGCAACATCGTGTGCAAAATGCAAAGTATCGGGTCTCCGTCCGATACGTCGCTATCTAGTCACTACCGGATCTCCTTCCGTTTCTGTCACTATCGGTCGTACCTGAAGCTCCATGGGATCTGAAAAGCTCCCAACCTGGACCACAGCTGCAGCTGCAGATGTTCCATCGGGATCGTCACCATCGTCGCCTCCACCAGGATGGCCTTTCAGCCATTCGCTTTTGGAGCTGGTTTTCACGGACTTGTCGCTGCTTGGCGAGTGCACGAGCAGTCCCCGCACGCCGTTCGGCAACTGCACGCAAGCGTCCATGAGGGAACGTATGCCAACGTCCATGTCCATTGACTGTTGTACAGACTAGATTAGACGACGTCGAGGGCCTGCGAGCCGGTTGAGTTCCACGAGTTACGACATTCGTTTCCCTGAACAGAAGGAGATGGAAATGCGTTAGATGCATTGCGAACATATATACACGATCATACCATGCAGCGTTGCACTGATCAGAGTGTGCGTTCGAGAGGCACCTGACGCTTTCTCGATAGGGTACAGATGGGAATATTCCGGACCCACAATACCTTCACCCACATGATGAGTTGTGGTAAGAGCATGCCACCAACGCGACCAAATTGAGTTGAAAACAAGCGACGTCTGATCCTTGTGGATAAGCATGCAACTTCATGATTGGCATCCCATTTGTGCGACATTCTGGAAGTGAGGTTGGGAGGAAGACTAACCTCGACATAGCGATAATGCTTGCGATCTAATTCGCTCTTGATAATTTCCACCATGGAATATATATGCGTCACTGATGATCTCAAACTGTGGGAAACTGGAAAGACACGATGGTGGCGCGAGGGACCAGGGTTGTCGCGTATAGAGGGCAGCAAACGCATGCTCTCTCCACAAATGCGAGGCAATCCACCATGTACTTGCACAGCTGCTACAATATGCCGAGGCTACTTGTCTTGAGAACATGCGGCTCTTTCGCGGTGCTGTCGCTGGTCTGACGCTATGATTCGACTGCATTGCTGGTCACGTTATCGGGATGTTTCTCGAGATCATTACGTCTTCACGACGCAACCATGCCCGATCTTGA
Organism: Nuphar pumila; assembly: GCF_984573655.1. Taxonomy (NCBI): domain Eukaryota; kingdom Viridiplantae; phylum Streptophyta; class Magnoliopsida; order Nymphaeales; family Nymphaeaceae; genus Nuphar; species Nuphar pumila. The sequence continues at coordinate 9,542 of NW_028323575.1, read as the reverse complement.
AGATCCACATCAAACTCAATCACGAATGTTATTGCCTGCGTTATCACCTCAAGGTGGAATACGCCTACGACTCCTTGCACAAGTCGCATGACACGTCTCGCGCTCAGCACCCACTTACGTAAGTACGCCGCTCGAGCCGGGCCGCCATGGACCAGGCCTCACGTCGAAGAGCACCCACTGAGAATTTGCAGGGCCTCATGCCACGATCCTGTGCTTACACGTGTACCGTGGTGTACCTCGACGCACAAGGGCACGCATTTGTGCGCGCAGAAACAGCATGAGCCCAAAGAGTGTGCAACATGCGCATACATCGCTTTCTAAGGACGTGTGTAATGAAAATGATACATTCATTCACCCCTCGTGTGTGTAGTTGATTCAAGCGATCAGCCTATTGTTGTTTGGCGTAGATGAATCAGTCCGGAGCCACTCCAAGTAGCTGGAGACCCAAATGTCTGACAATCGCGTCTCGTGTGCATCAGGGGGGACAGACCACTAAAAAGACTGCCAGAAATGTGTATCCACAACACCGCCAGGGCGAGACCTCCGAGAAAGTCAGCGTATCAATCACAGGAGCTGCGCCAAAGTCGACATAGCGGGAATGACCCTGTGAGCGTCATAATCTATAGCGTTCGGCAGTAGCCAACATGCGCTGGCGGCTCACCGCACGATCATGAGGGAGGCCATCGTGGAGTAGAACTGGTGGAAATGGAAGCCATGGGCGAAATCTGTCACAGCTGCCAGATTCAACCCACAACTATTCTCAGCCCTTTGCCATTCACTGATGCCCCCATCCTCGTCTGCAACAAGCAGCTAACAACACATCATAATAATAAAAATGATACGCCAGCCACACGGCGTTGGCGTTGACACGGGCGAGGATGTGGCGGATAAGACCCACCCTCGCGCCTTTATGGAAGGGTGCAGCACCCCACAGGGGCAATGTCAGCTAAGGCGGCCTATTGAAGGCTTTGTTGATGTGATGCCCATCTAGTTCTCTCCGCTGCACAACAAGGCCGTGAGTAAGGTTCATCGTCATGTGCACCCACGCACGCACAGCCGACTCAATCACTGACGACGAGAGATGAAGAGCGCGAAGACAGGACAATGCATCCGTGTACACAGTTCCAGCAACACCAAGGGTGACGGTGCAATAGCACACTTGCCAGCCAAGATCTTGCAGCAAGCATTCCAGCAGTTCACAACACATCACAACGTTGTGCCAACACCAGCATCGGAACCAGCATCGGCACCAGGCGCACTGCAACATCATGATACCGATTTGGAAGGATCGCCGCGCGAGGAACATATAGTTACAGGATGCCATAACATAGGAGTTGATGGACGATGTCGGCCTGGCTGCATTCTCGGATTTACCGGGGAATGCACAAGGAGGCAGCACTCATGATGCGGGGAGGTAGAGATCGGCGATCGGCAGCAAGGAAGGCATCGCGAAAGCAATGCTGAGAGCAAAAAGCAGCCAGTTATAACACATCGATCGGTTCGTTGCAGATTGTCAGAAACAAGACACTGACATGCAGTGACATATCATGTATGTAACATGATGACCAAACAGACTTTCCAAAGAGCGACAAACCATCTTGTTTCCCGACACGATCATCAAGCCATGTTCATCAAGCCCGTCATAGACACGGGCGACGCACCCAAAGGGCGTTGGCCGCATGCCCACGGGGAACCAAGTAAGGGCAGACGAGCCCAAAGGATGCTGGCCGATCAGAGGCAGGCAAGGTCACACCAAGGTTCACACCAGGCCACTCTGAATCGAACTGGCCACTGCAGCGTTGATGGAACTATTAGGGCTGGTGTGTGTTGAGTCATATCCTGTGTAGACAGATCATAGATACGTTCGGGTGCACCACGTGGCTGCTAGGTTCACCCAGCAGTACTGCATTGCTGCAGGTGGTAGGATCGGTGTGGAGGACGGCTCCCAAAATTTCACCGATACAATGTCCATGTGGATGCGGTAGTGTTGTAAAAAGATACATCATACAAAGGGTCAGGATGCCTTGAACATCTGTGTTAAAGTACTGCATGATGACAAGCAGTCTGCAGAGGTTGGTTGGTCTACGTCTCACACAGCTAGATTTCTCTGAAAGCTGACTTGCGGATGAGCAATGGCCAATGAAGTGTTTGCTTGTCCTGGTTTCTGATTGAGCCTGTGCTTGTTGTTGCACTTGTTGTGGCGCTTGCTGTGGTTGATGAAACCTTGGAAAGCTCGAGTGGATGAGGATCCAGTATGTTCCTTTACCTGCAACATTTTCATTGTCTTGTGCTTGTGTCTTTTGGGGGCTGTGCAGCATCATTGCGTGTCTGCTATTTGGCCAGAATGGCAGTTGCCTTTCATTCCTATGCTTTTTGTGAGTTAAAGTAGAAACGAAATTTTTTTAACAAAGCGACAGTGTACTTCAGAGGTGCACCGTGGATGATGTGAGCGACAGCGGGGTGCTTCGTCATTTTCCTATCTGAGAGGTGTCAAGCCTTGGCCAAACCCTTCCGTCCCGGGTGTCCGAGCCACCGGACCGTGGCCAAAGCTTGGCTCAGCCTTGCTGTTGGCAACACTCTCTGGGAATTGAGTAGCATGAGGAGGTAACATCCCCAAGTGGTTGCGTTTGTTCACCGTTCCTGGCACGTCAATAGCGGCCCAGCGCCCTGCTTCTTAGAGGTCTCAAACGGGGTAATTGTCGGACTACAGCAAGCATGATTATTCCTGTGCGTTGCTTCACATGCGGAAAGGTGCGGCCATTCAGCCAAGACAGAATGCTTCGCCATGTGCCGTTGTCAGGGTTTTCGTGCAGTAGCGGGGCGCATATGGCGTACATATTCTCATAGAGCCGTGAGTTACAAATTAAGTTAAATTCGCTAGCCCGTTTCGCGCGCTGGAGTGGTCCGTGGCATGACAGGGTGCAAACCAGAGCCTGTACTTCGACGTCGAGAATATCCAGGCATTCCAGCTGCGTCAATGGTCAATGGCTGTCTCAAGTTATACCATGTTCTTCGCACGCACTCGCACGTGGGGGATGTCTCGAATGGGTGGCTGCTTGCCCAGCAGTTGCTCTGTGTATGCATCTGCACTTGGGCTACGATACTGCGGCAAAGCAAAGGCATACATGTTCACGCTGTGTGTATATTTGTACAGGTTGTGGGAAACAAATGGGAGACCTTCATTGATCTTGTTCAAGCAGACTACAACGAGGTGGACGCTCTAGATGCGCTGGGTCTGACCCGGTATTGCTGCCGGCGAATGCTCATGACGCACGTCGATCTTATTGAGAAGCTGTTGAATTACAACACGCTGGAGAACCAGGTGGAGCAGTGATAGTGTCAAGCGGATGTCGCATTCGGATGCCAGCTGCCAGCAGTCTGAGGAACGGCTGGACGCTTATGAAGGAGTGTATGGGATAATAGTCATCTCGTATGGGTGTCCACAAGATGAGGCCATGCAGGAGGTAGAAGCCTTTGCATTTTGGCCAGAACGGGGCTGTCAGTTGGGTGGCCAAGCGTTAGCTGGCTGTGGCTCATCCACAGGCTTGCAATGAAAGAAAGGCATCTGAGCAGCAACCCCGAGTTCTTTTCTTTTTTTGGTTCTTCATAATTCACATCAGTTGTGCATCATTGAGCCGTGGCAAAGTACGGTGTGGGGGAGCAGTCTTGTACAGCATACTGTTCGGTGTGCAGTATGCTGCACACAGTTCCTCTCCTTGGTGCAATGGCTTTTATGGAGATAGTGGCACGAGACAGTGGTAATAGTGGTAAGCATGCACTACGCTGTTTGTACCATGCGTTGCCATCGCCCTAGTCCATGCGCATCAATGCTCATCAGCCAATGGCTTTGTCCCGAGGCCCCTGCCAGTTTGGTGTCACTGTAAGTGTCGCTTGCTCCGTCAATGGTCAGCGATACAACGACATGCATCCAGAACAACGGTGTTCCTGCCCGCCAGCTCCCTAGCAAACACCTGTGCGGCATAGTCAGACCTATCTTGTGGTAAAAAAATCACTGAAACTGCAGGCTTGTGATGTGTTGTATCCTCCTAGTTGCGACCACGACAACTAAGATGAATCATTGCATTGCTATTTTGCAGCCCAGATATCTGCAGTTAGCAGCTTGGAACTCCCTGCCTTGAGCGAGATTTGGGAAAGGAAATGAATGATGGAACCGGACCACTGAGCCGTCAAATTTCCAGCAGCTCTCACAACGATGATATTCAGGGTCTCAAAGAAGTGTCAGGGATCCCAACAAAACGTGAAACGGTCACTACCACAATGGCCAACAGGTTGCATGAAACCTCGATCCGAAATGGAAACTCCTCACCATCAAATCCGATCAATTTCTGTCCACAGGTACCCAGGTAGTCAGCCCAATGAGATGCTTATGCTAGTACCGTGCCTCGGCCTATTGAGAAAGGAAAACAGTTTGTCAATGAATCTCATCCTGATGTCAGGGGTCCTTATAAAAGCTTTTGCCAACCCCAAGATCACAATCGCACATGCCTGGGTCAGAGGAATCTGATAGCGCACGCCACACATGCGCGCACGGATATGATACATGCGCAGTTCAAGCACACAGGGCCTAAATTAGCACAGCAGATGCTCGCCCACAAACATGCGCTACTTTGATGCCCTATCAGTCCCTAACTTCATTGCTGTCCTAGCCTTTGAGCCACACAGACACAAATTACACATTCCTGTGCTGGCCAGAAAGACAGAAGGAGACATTATACTGGCCTGGGCGTCAGCATCCTCGCGTGGCTCTCGACCAACTCCCTTGCCTATTCGTTTCAGCGGTGAATGCTGGCCATGATGTGTGCTTCCAGCGTTTTTTCAAGCTGGCTCGCAAACTTATAGTAGATCGTTTCCTCTGCGTTGTAGAGTCGCGCGTTGTCCCAAATGCGCTTGAGGTCTGCAAGAAAAATCTCCAGCGTGGTGTAGAAGTTGCCACTCTCGAGGCGCGCCGTGATCGTCTCGAGGTCCATAGGGTTCTTGACAATGGTCAAGTAGTCGGACGCCTCCTCGATGCTCACAGGCTTGAGAAAGGGCCACACGATTTGGTCCTGGCTCTTCAGCAGCTGCAAAGTGTTGGCCATGAAGGCCTGCAGGTTCTCGCGCGTTGCGGGGACGACCTGGTCGAGAAGTGTGACCTTATAGGAGGGCAATGGCAGGGGTCTTGAAGCCAGCTTCTGACACGCCTGCACATCAACAACAGATGTGAGTCGTGCGCGCTCGCGTGGCCCACGCCGTGGGCCGCAACCGACCACGATGACAAGGACGTGACTGTACAAACGCGTGTGTTCCGCAACTGCTGATTCTGATTACCTACTTTGCAAGTGCTGACAGTGCAAGTTTTCAGCCAACAAAGGGTTCTGAACAGCCCTAGACGTGGAGCCACCTGGCCCGGCATATAATATTACTTTGCGGTCTTCCAACATGGACATTGGCAACAACTTCAAATCCGTTCTCCCATCAGCAATACCCCAGGCAAGCGTGCCCAGTAAGGTGCGCAGTGCCCCAGTTCAAGCCCTACCAGCAGCCACGGTACAGCATCGATCAAACTGCGAAGGCCGTCGGCAGCGAGTACATTGGCATGGTGTTTAGTGTATGCGTTGCCCAGCTTGCACTTGGGCCTTGGCGAGATTCCTGATTGATTTTGTTCTGTTTCATTTTCTGAATCACTTGTCCAAGAGGAGGCAGTAGTGCTCCACAACGGGTGAGGGCGTGATGATGCCTGTCCTGAATATTCATGTATGTTTCGGGTATCTGAACCCCAAGAACAGAAGGTCTGGCAAAACACTGCGCAAACTCCATCTCCTGCGTGGAACCAAGTCCATTCAATCGCTGGGTTGCACTTCTTGGATTCTCAGGCACGAAGCCTGATCTCTAGGGCTGTATGGAAGCGCATCTGGCTGCCCATTTGTTGAATCAGTACACAATTAAATGATGGCCATCGACATTTCAAGTAGCAGAGGTACACTTTAGTGCAGGTACAGTTAAACAGGTCATTGGTCTCATGCGGGCAAGTTGGACTCGCACCTGGGATGCTGTCAGGTGGGATCGGTACAAACGGCACTGAGGGGTCGGGCCGAAGCGGTGGGTGCACGACGTGCGAGTTGGAGATAGACTTCAGCCGGCCCTCAAGCGCAACTAGCTGCGCCTGCAGCATCTGTGGAATGCGCGAGTAGGGCAGCTTAGGATGAATCACAAACTCCATCAGAGTGCCGCCGTCGTAGTCCTTAATGTACCCTGACCAGCGTTCGCGCTCAAGAGTAACCTGCTTTGTAAAGCCCTGCAACACGCGGTAGGCTGAGTCACACTGTGCCGGGGAGCACTTTGAGTCAGCCAAATGACGAGGTCACACTCGCCTCTGACTTGGATGATGTTGATGCATTAATTTTTATGATGTACACTACCGAATTGGCTTGGATGTTGGCGACTGAAAGATACTGGACTTAGGCATTGCTACCACTAGGTCGCGCGCAGAAGGGTCAACCACGGTGTTCGGGTCAGCTGGTTTCGCAAAAATGACAGGCAAAGGTAGCCAACCCTGCATGAAGCGGTCTCCTCCACTGGCAAAGTGCCAGGGCCTTCCTGGCAGCGTTGCCTCATCTGCCTGGCACCCGCCGTCGAGTGCACCTCGCACATAGGCAAGCCTTGCGTCAGTTCTTTCCAGAGAAGGAGAAAAAAATCTTTAGCACCTGTTCGCTTGCCACCTAGCATAACCACTGAGAGCGCTTCACCATTCCCCTCACCGCAATCAAGTCAACGGCGACCCTGCCAGTCGCACGTAACCGTGTTGCCCGGCCCCATGCCCCCACCCGCCACTTTGATATGAAAGTGTGTAATGTGACCTTCACTGAGGTGCCAAAAGGTGCCCAAAGTTGCCGAAAGGTGCCAAAAGGATAACACCCCCTCACCAGGACCACCGCTCTTCTTCAATAAATAGTACTGACATCATGCCAAGTAACCCCTGCGTGACGATACCAGCAGCCCCAGTTGTAGCACCAACAAACGCGCAGCCAGTAGCCTCACTAGTGACCCTGCCAGTGGTAGCCCTGCTGCCCAAACCCCCCTCTCGGATCCCTCTCAACTCACACACCCTTGCAATCGCGGAGCCTCCTGCAACAGAGCAGCAAACACACCTGCTTCGCAAAGTACCCGACCGCGTTATTGTCCGCGTAAGTTAGGAAGTGGCTGAGCTTGTCCATGGTGCGAGCGTACTCCTTTGTCCAGTTCATCAGCCTGGTCCCGTACCCCTTGACCTGCTCTGAAGCCATGACCGCGCAGAACGCGATTTCTCCGAGCGTCGAAGCTCCAGTTCCCGGAAACGTGCGATAGGTGATCCCTCCCATGCACTTGCCGTTTGAAATAACTGCAACGCTGCGGTGACGGCGTTCCAGCACCAGGCGGCAGATGTAATCCTTTGGCATGTTGGGCAGCTGCTTTGAAAAGATGTTTTTTAGCGCAATCAGCCTGCAGGACCGCATCGTCAAGCCATCGGTGACACATGGGGTTGGGAGCTGACAATGTCCCATTCCATCCCGTACGCCCCTGTACAATGTACTTTCCTAGTGGTGTCCTGCCACTGGTCGCCTGTATGGAAGTGTATGGTCTCAACCTGCTGGATTTGATTATCTGAATGTGTAGAAGCCGATCCAACAACTGGACTGGAACAAAGTTTCTAGAGCCCTACACAGCATCTCCTGTCAAGAACTGTGGAATGCCTCAACCATGTGGGATGCCTCCCCATCCTGTTCATGCATGCTCGCAGAATGCTGGGTGGGATGAGGCTCCGAACTGTCACATGGTGCATAGGCCCAATGATTGGGGATTGATGACATCTCTATGACAGCGGTGTCGCAAGGTAGAGATCGTTGCTGAAAAAATCGTTTGGCAAGTTATTTTTGGCGAGGTTGATTGCGACAAAGAGGTTGCAGTTCACCCCTGCGTATTTGAAGCCGCTCTTCGACAGGCTGGTCTAGTTCAGCCCCTTTGGCAGGGAAGTGTTGCAATCGCGTGGTTCAAGCTTTCAAAGAACTAACATGGTGTGGCTCCCGCGATATGTTCCAACTGCGTTGACTTGCACTTTGTCCTGGTCTTCAGGATTGCGTACCACTTCATGTTCTGAGGAGTGCCGTCGTTCCTGGCATAAACGAATTGCAGATCTCCCGCCGCCTCCAAATTGACAAGATGCATTTCCCTCAAAGCATATGCGCCACGTGTGGGTCCTGTTGTCACCGCTGTTACTGGCATCTGCGGCTGTTTCTCACTGACGTTGTTATTCTCCTGCAAGCACACACATGCTCGCGAAGGGTACCGAATGCTTTACAGCGGCTCTCCTTTGAAAAATAAGTCTAGCCTGCATGCAAAGCAAGCAGAAACCATTGCCACTGCCTAACCAGGACTGCGAACCAGTCGCATCACTGGCCTTGAGCCTCTCTGCGATGGCGACGCGCAAACTAGGTTACGAATTCGATTCACCTTCCCTTGTTGAGAGTTACAAGTTCGTGAAAATCGTGCTGAGTTCGCAGACATACCTGCTCCTCTCGCGTCGACGCCACCGGACCAGTGGTCAGGTCCTCCTCCACTCGTACACCAATGCCCATAGTTGCGTCTTGTGACATCGTTTCGTGTCCTGGTGTAGGGTTTGGATCCGGCGTTACTGTCAGTACAACATGTCCCTCTGTCATTAGTGAACCCTGACTTGACGATCAGTGAAGTACCGTCCAGACCTTGTGCTCGCCAGCGACAGATAGACGCAAATGCATTATCATGAGTGCATTGTGTCACCAGCTGCTTTGTGACCGCGTTGAGGATCGCACGGCGAAAACGCGCATGTGCGGTACCCAGAGCTCAGCACGCAAGGGCAGATGGCAAACCAATGTTTGGTCACGAGAAATTAAGAAACATTCACATCATGTGCAGCATGCAAGCTACACCAGCCAGTTCTTTTTGGACGTCGGAAACAGGCTGGGCCGTGTTAGGCTAGTTGCTTGAAATTTCCTGGCAAACTTCGTCACGAGAACAGCCTGGTATCACAGGTCATATAAGAATGTCATTGGCATTGAAACCAGCCCATGCGATAACAGACTGGGAAGCGACGGGCGATCGGCACTGCCGATTCGAGAGCTATCGGCAGCTTGCGGAGACCTGCTACTTCAGGAAGGTCCTTGCGAAAAATGGAGGTATGAAGCCATGTACTCGAAAACTATCTCACGTCACCCTTTCCTACAAGATGCCAGGAGCGCCCGTACAGGGACGTGTACGCTTATTGGCGCAGGAAGGCATCTTCGACGTCGTCGTCGAGAACGACGTCGTGTGCGTTGTACAATGGGACGACGAGTGGCCTCGGAACGACATCGCCAACTGTTACCATGCAAAAGTACCTCAATAAATATGCTATGACGGCTGTAGCAGCCGGACTGTTGCTCACCAAATCTCCGCCAGTTCACATTTGCCGGATTTCTTTCATCGCGTGGACCGTGGCAGACGCAATGACCTTGTCGGTGGCGCTGGGCAGATAATAGTACTTGCCC
>NW_028323574.1:0-40003 GCF_984573655.1 Nuphar pumila | reverse complement strand
CTGGCACCAAAGGCTGTAGGTTTAGGCCAGTTGAAGAAGCACCCCCTCTGCACTCCAAATTTCGGCACCGTGAGCATGTCTCAGTGGATGCCTTGCGAGCATGGCCCAGCACAACGGATTCTCCTTATCAGCTGCTGAAACACTACAAAGCCACAGTTACACGACGTCTGGGATGCAGTATGGATGAGATCTGTTGGTTCTACGAATCTTCGCGGCAGCCACAAATCACTGGCATGCTTCCCATCTCAGTGCCCAAGTGCACCTGTGGACCTGTTTCAACCTGTCAGACATGATTGCAAGCAAAGATTCTGTTGGTGGGGCACTGCTCCAAACTCCAGATGCTCGTTGTTGCAACACAGACATTCAAGTAAGGTGTTTCCGGTGCAGGGCCAGCAGGCATGTCCTGCCACTTTGGCACGCCCATGTCCTCTCAGAAGTTTTTTCTCTTGTACGTGTGCATGCTGATTGAGGCGTCAGGATTGCTCGCGCGCCTAAAGCGCCTGGAAAGCGCCAGAAATTGCTTGGAACACAACATCGTGCCTCCCAGCGTCGTCGACGGCGGCATCGGCCGCAGCAGCAATGCCACCTTGCGGGCTGGAGACGCTCGACCGGCCTCGATCAGCAAGCGCATGCCGGAAGTTGCTGCAGCATCGTCTCACGTAGATGTCCATGCGCGGGTTTCAACAACAGCAACACCTTGTCTAAAACGCGTGCGTGAAAACAGCACAGATGCCAGGCTGAACAGCGTTCACGCTTCGGAAAGCCATTTCTACACACCGCCAAGCGCTGCGGTTTCGTCGGGGATGGAACAGGATGAAATGGCGTGCATTGCGCTTGAGCTGCTCCCAAGATTGCTGCACCAACACATGCAGGAAATGCACACTGCAGACGCTTTGCGGTTGTGTAAGCGCCTCCATGCTTTTGTGAAGTGCTTTGATAGGAGTGGTGTCCTGAGGCCTGTGGAAAGCAACGGCGCTACAGACAGCGACGCTGGCAACTTCCAAGCCATGCAGGCATCGCTCCTCGGCATCCTCTCAGTCCTAGCGGCGGCGCTTCAGAAGGTGGAGATTGACCTGCGTCAGAATCCACAGGCGCGTCATCTCGTACCTTTCTGTACACAGCTTCAGTGCTTCGCCAGAATGGGGTTTGGGCCCCGATTCTGCCACAAATAGTCATGCTTTTTGAGGGATGCAGACCCACAAAGCAAACTGCCTGGCGAAGCACTGCACAGCTTGAAGATTCCGATGTCCATGTGGATACGTTAGTGTTGTAGAAAGATACATCATAAGTGCTTACAGCGTTTGCGAGGTGCAGATAAGTGGATTCCAAGCATCTGCTGACCCACCGCATCAACGGCAAACCACTGTGTTGCATAGCGCAAACATGACATCATACACTCCCTGGGATGCACTGCATCCCCTCAAGCACTGCAGAATGTGTATCTGCTTTGTGACCGGTATGTTGTCAGGTTGCACCGAGCAGCGGCCAGTCAATCGGCGACTGCCTGTACCTACCAGTAAGGTCCGGCAAATTTCATTAATGACAAAGCAGATGCCTGGTTTAATTGCTTCCATGGAAGCAAGGTCTGCAGGCCCAATCTTCATGGCTGGCCGATTTCCATGGCAAGCTGTTGATTTTTCATTTTTGGCACACTGCGACTGAATTTCCTTGCACGTAACCTGCAGACTCCAAGCACCCCATCCTCACAGACGGAAATTGATTGTGAGATAGTCCATGTCCATGGGGAGTTGGCGGCTGTGCAAGCTGACTGGGTGCTAGCCCGTTCGCTGGCCTTCCTGAGCCAGTCACGGATGATTCACGTCATGGCGCTTCAAGTTGCAAGCCTTCCAGATGGAGGAGGTTTCACACAGGCATGCTGCGACTCACATTGCCTGAACATGTCCTTGTCCGGAAGGCCATCTACGTGTTGCAGACTGTGTGAGAGTGCTGTCCGACTTCTTGCAAAGGCGAGTTTGTTTCATCACGTGTAGACTCCTAACATATTGCGGCAGAGTATGGACAATGATGAAAGGATGCCTGACCTGCCGGCTTCGGCATGTAGTATTGCTTGTGTGACTTTGGTGCACTGCCTTCTGCTCAGCCACATTTTCCATGTTATGGTCGCATTGAATAAGACTCAGTATTTGGCAGATCAAGCGTTTTGGAAACTGCATGTTGAGTAGCACATTTCTTCCTCGCATTTTGTATAACAAGATCATCTCTGTTTAACAAACTGGCGTGATCGGCACCTTGCCATTGCTCGGCTGATCCTGCCATGCCGAGGTGCAGCATGAGGAGCAACACATGAGGGCGTACTCCCAACTGGAAATGACCTTCGAGCAGAAGCAGGGTATGGCACATTTGTGGCGGACACACATGCAGCAGTCAGCGCGCATCGAGGCTGCGAGGGAGCACATGCGCAGCAACTGGCATTCCTGCCTGCGACCACTGACATAAACTTCTCCGATCTCGAGATGATGCAGAAGACAGAAGACTCACTCGTGACAAGAACGCGTCCATTTCGGTCCACTCAGGCTTCCCAGTCATGGCTGGGCTCGCAGTCTACGTATGCGTTTGGCAGCCCTATGCGGATGCTTCCGTGGACGCAGCGGCTTCTGGGAGCGTCCGAAGCCACGACGAGCTCTGCCGGTCAAATCATCGTCGGCCTCCGAGATCTGCAGGTGCGGAGGCCGACATCCGACACGATCGTTCACTTTGTCAGTCGTTGACGCCTCAATCTGCGCCCCTTGCTGCGTCTAAGTGTACTGTCTTCGACCTTGATCACCCAGCAAAACTGCACCGGGACGGAACATCCAAATCACACTGTGCAGCTGAAGTCCTGTGTGAATTTACAAGCATCCAAATTGAGTTCAACTGTGAGTGCAAACTGGTGCCCAGCATAAATGATATGGTCAAGGTGAGTTGATCATGACAAGCATGGAGCGCTTGCAAGTGCGCCAACATTAAAACATGTATTGGCCACGTCTGGATGCCCTCTGACTCAGTACACGCACAGCCAACCAGAGGCATGAACTGCTGCAGGTTCGTCACACAGACTTGTACATGTCTTTCATGGATGCGAGCAACAAGATCTGGTCCTTGAAGCAGTGGGCAACGCATGTCACCGCTGACATGCCGTTCATCGCGGATGAATTTAAGCTGGTTGCGATTGCAGCAAACGACGTTAGGTACCGACGCACCATCGGCAATGCCGTTCACAATGGTCAACCTTCTCTGCAGCAGTGCGACTAGTCCTGGAATATCCAGAGCCAATGTTTCAATGCTCCTACATCTGCATGGTGTTGGATGTGCGTTCCATGTGCGTTCCTGCCACCCGTGTCTCCCACGAACAGACACTTGCTGGCTGGGACCTGCTCGCATTGCTGTTGATTCTGACAAAAACGGTAGTTCAAGCTGGTCGGTGAGGGACAGTCGTAGCTGACCGTGCTGCTGCGGATGATCTTGTGGCTTGTGTTCAATGTTTAAATGCACAGCTGCTTTTTTTGAGGGGGGGCAGTTGTAGCCGGCACACAGCGTTGTGAATTGGTGCTTCTTCAATCCGCTGCGATATTCATTGTCCGGATGAAGCTGCATATTCCAAAATGCCGTCCGAGGCTTTACTATTCGTTTTGAGGGGGCGTCCCGTGTATGCCAAACCTCATTTCATGTCACTGGAGGCCACGCCGCAGCCTTCACAGGCAATTGGCATGGCATGACGCCCTCCGAGATACCCATTGTTGTTGCCGTGTTCCAACGAGCCTCTTTGTTCTCAAATTCAAAATTTGTGCTTTTGTGAATTGGGGCATGAGAAGCATCGAAATGTATTGATGATGATGTATCTTTTTACAACACTACCGCATCCACATGGACATTGGCAACTCCAAGAAGTACTTGGGAATAAATAAAATAAATGTATTGTATCAATTTATCTGTTTCTGTTTTTATGGCATGCACCGTTCACGTCAAGTTGCTCCTGGCAGCTCCCTGGTAATGGCAATGACTGGATGGCCGGGTCAAATGTGGTGACCTCAACGCTGCATCTTCACGCTTTGTGTCGGTGCAAAGTAAAAGCCATTCATATGAGCTCCGGTAATGATCAGCGAGAGACAGTCTGTCTCCGGGGCCTACCGCAGGCCGCTGAGGCACATATATTCCTATCACGCATAAAAAAGATGAGCTCACAACATGCGCGCACTCGTCCCTGCTTTGCGATGGCTGCAATTCTACTATTTCTTGTGAAGATTGGAACAGATGAGGGAAATGCAGACATGGTCGCCTGGATAGTTGTGTGTGGATCCATATGTCTTGTAAGGCTTGCATCAAGTGACAGAATGCACGGTATGCCATGGTTCTCTGGACAATGGTGGTGGATCCAATGAGTAAAGCACGTGGAGAGGTATTTACCTGGCTGATGCGGTTGAAATCTCAAGGCGAAACCCACATGCACGTGCATGAGGGCTGCGTGCCTTGCATGGAACCGTGTATCCAATACTGCAACCCAGTGTTGACCGTGCCTCAATTGAAAGGCCCCTTGCAAGGTCAACGCGGAGGTCTGGGTGCACGTGAGACTGTCATCATGAAAGGACGATGGTGGTACTCGTCAATCGTAGGGACTGAAAATGGAAATGGAAAGTTGGACACCGCCCACCGACTCCCAATATCAGCATGTAAGTCACGAACATTGTGGAGGTACGGCTCTTGCTATCACAAGTCCTTGTTTTACTGGAAACCGCGCTTATCGAGCACGATTGGAAGCCGGTCACCTGGAACCGCAGGGTCTGAGGTCCTTATCCGAGTCCGATCCAATCATCCCCGGGATAACTCATGACTCCGGGAAAAATTGGGCGCGCCACTCGGGTGTTGCGCCTCAACCTTTGTAACAAGTGGCTGGCGCTCCTTTCACGTTACATTTAGTAACACATCGTTTCTACCTGTTTGAAGTCAAGGTGTACTGCTCCTCGGGTATGAAGGTGACCAGTGTCTGGACGTGCTGTCGCGTTGATCTTGTACTTGGTCAGTCGTTGGCGACATTGTGAACTAAATTTTACAGGGTGAGTGTGAAGTCCCGAAGCAGACAATGCAAGGACAGTGCTGGTGTTTCTGTGCAAGCATCCCTATCGGTGTCTTGAATCTGAGTACTCCACACCTCAGGTGCCCAGGCAAACATGTCATTTGCTGATCTGGTTTCCAAGGTAGAGCAATTGGACCTTGTAGAATTGAATCAGCTGCAGGAGGTGCTATTCGGCTCTGTGTGCCGTCGATATGGTCTGCTTACTGGTGTCCAGGTGTGTCCAGCTGCATACCCTAACCGAATCGAGCACGCATCTTGCGAAAAAACCAAGAGCACATGTTGATAACGCTCGCTTCGATTTCGCGAGTCAGCCTCGCATTTTATGCAATTCTCATGCCAGGCTTTGATTTGAATATTTGCTTACGGCAGTGGACGAGACGAACAAGCGCAACCTCAATGCAGGTTGTCGGCCGTGCGCTATCCAGCGTAACGCAAACGGAGACTCATCTACAGACACTTGCAGCTTCAAATGCTCCATGCAAGCGCTTGCCACATGGAGAGCTCGTCTCGCCAAGCCCAGTTGGGGTAAGCGAGCCCAGCAATGCGACTCAAGTCGCGCCCGCAAGTCGTCGTCTCGCGAGCCCGCCGCAATTTTTGCATGCTCGCCAGGATGGTTCCGGTACTTTGGAGGGCGAGTCACACGGAACGGTCGGACCGGTGACAACGAGTCGCCGTGCGCCACCTTCAGGTTTGCCATCCAAGGGTTCAGTGATTACCTGCAGCACCACACGTTTCGAGCATTGCATGCCAAAAGATCTCGCTGTTGCAGCCACAAATGGAAGGATGTGACCTTATGATATGATTGACAAGAGAAGAGGTGCATCGTGTCGTTCACTGCTCCAGATTGCATGCGTTAAACACACCAAAGCCTCACACAAAACCTGATGTGCCCAGGGACAACCTCGCCGGCGGAAACAAATGATGTAGGCAGGGGTAATGCGTTTCCGGAGGTCGGCTCAAGCGGTGAGGACACTGCCTGTGAGCGAGCAGCGCTACGGGATGGTGTGCGTGACTCAGGCAAGTGGAAACGTGTCATGAAGAGAGTGACGGACAAGATAGTGGCACGCACCGACCCGTGGGCCGACCGAGGGCTGGACTTGTTGCCTGTGGAACACTGTAAACGCGAGCGCTATGACCCCAGCACCAAAGTCTGGACATATGACGACGTACTCGTCAAGATGGTACGCAACATGCCTAGGGTGTACAGGAGCTCTCAGGACAGGGTCCTAATGTTGCGCTGGTGTTGTTGCCATCATGCCACTTGCAACCATGAACTGCGAGTGTCTGACTTGGTGGACAATTCGGACGGTTGGGCCTGCCATGTGGTGGTTTGCCATGAGTATGCTTGGTTTGTTTCATGAAATGCATTCACTTGCACACCAGGCAACGAACTGTGCTGGAAAGCAGTTTGTGAGAGTTAGCGGCAGTGAATGAATCTCATAGCGCTGCATGGTGATGACGTGTCTTCTTACAACACTACCGCATCCACATGGACATTGGCAACTCCAAGAACTACCTGGGCATACTTCAAATGTTGCCTTGGGTTCTTACACGACTTCACTTCCTCATGGAATGTAATTTAAACGGGTGGAGCATCGTGTAAGTGCCAACAAGATGATAACATGACAAATGGTGCGTGAACATGCTGATTTATCGTCACAAAACAACGCGGCATCAACATGGAGGTTGGCAACGCCAAATACAGCTTGGGAGACACTGCTACCATTACTGCTCCTGATACGGAACCAACCCCCTCCGTTAGGGATTGCCCTGACTCAGCTATGTGGCATTGTGACATGTGCAGGAGAGCAAGCCGTTTGCAAATGGCGCCATGCGGCAGTGCTTTGCGATGAAGAAGCAGTCCACCTTTGCGCAGTTCCGCACGTGGACGTCCGCTGACAACTTTGTTGCGAAGCAGTACCTCAAGGCCGACGTCGCCGAGGAGGCCTACTACGCTGACGTGCAGCTCCAAATGGATGCCAAGCTGCTGGGAGAAGCATACAACAGGACCGACCCGCCTAAGCAGGTAATGTCCGAGTTGAGGTCAAGCTCTCAATGGACTGTAATTCTAGCTTGCGATGGACTGTAATACCTTTCCAAGGATTCCATGTCTACTCTCACATTGATCACAGCCTCGGATATCGTCTCAACAGTACATACTGTACCACCCGATACAGTACTAATACCATGATCACTGTTCAGACCTGTGCTGTTGTGATGCTGGCATATACCGACGCGCTCTTGGTGTCTTTGCTCATGTGGGCGACGGTTCAGTGCGAACATGCCTGACCCAACTGTGGACATGCCGCGCTTCTATGATGCAAGTGCGAGGCTGGTGTTGCCCTGCCTGCCTACGCACCTTCATACCATGAGATAGTGTATCTGCCAGTTTCCGCGATGCACACTGCACCGCGCCGCTAGGCGACAATGAGGCATCTGCTCTTCTGATGCCGACCACACGTCTCCCACTCCTACCCTGCTCCCACTCTTGTAGCTGGTGGGCAAGCCGGGCTTGCAGAGAAGGGCAGATCTCCTGCCCCTGCCCCTGCCCCTGCCCCTGCCCCTGCCCGTACCCCCTAGCCTACTCCCACTCCCATAGCCTGCTGCTGGCAGCCTCCTTGGCGCGTGAGAGACATAACAGCATCCAGCAAAGCCGTTAACGTGCGCAAGGAGGTGTTGTTTGGTGTGCTGGGACCAAGCAGATGGCTCGCTTAACGTCCGCCAAGGGTTCTTACGAGGCATGTTGTGGCCGCATGAGGGTTTGCAGGCCATGTCAAGAGTCCCCGAGATGGGTGTGAATGCAAACAACTGCAGCCACACCAGATGATACACTGGCTTGCACAGCAGCTCCACTTTGAAGGAATGAACTACATGGAGGTGTTATATCGTCTGTTGCCTGCCCGATTTCGGCCGTGCCCAAAGGTCTATGCAAGGGCCGACGAACCAGCAACCCGACAGCAAGCAGCAAATGACGCATGTCAAACTCGCGATGCAGGTTGACATCATGCAGTGCTGCCTCGTGCGCTTCATGGACCGCCCAGGTCAGCCAGTGTACTGCGTGGAGAACGCAATAGAAGGAGACTACATCAAGTACAACTCGAACGCAGGCTTTGTAAACGCCAGAGACATGGTGCTTCGGAACACACCGCAAGCGTTCAGCCACTTCACGTTCCACCACACACTCGGCAAGACGCTCTGCGTAGACATCCAAGGCGTTGGAGACCTGTACACAGACCCTCAGCTGCACACGTTTGATGGCCTTGAGTATGGCAGCGGCAACCTTGGGCTGCGAGGGATGGCGTTCTTCTTTCGCTCGCATGAATGCAACGACATCTGCCGCAAGCTGCACCTCCCCCCCTTCGAACGGTGCGTTTGCCGCTCGCTTATTCATTGTCATGTGACGATGATGCACCACATCATCATGATAACTGCAATGCTGACAACAACAAATGCAGCTTTGGAGGACATGCAGCTTGCTCGGTGCTGGAGGGGCTAAGCAAACCAATCCGATGAATCGCTCAAGTGTGAGAGCTGCACGACGATGCGCTTGGCACTGTAAATCCAGGGTCATATTTGAGGTGGCGGAACCATTTACAATGCAAGGCGAATACAAAGAGAACATATCATTTGAAAGGGAAGCCAAGCGCAGGTGCAAGGTCGATGAAGACAACCAGGGCTACTCCAGCAGCTCGTCGAGCCGGAGCAACGCGACACTCAGCAAGCCATCCAAACCCAGACCAGAGCCGCGACGGAGGTCTACGCTGGACTTCCCCCCTCCTGCAAAAAGCAATGCGAGTGGCTCGCAGGGTCCGCTCATGCTTGACTCAAAAGCTCGCCACCACGTCCTGAAGCAGCTGCAGCACGTTGGCCAGCCAGACGTGCACGCCCATGTGCACCTCTATGTTGCTCGCCTCTACGCTGAAGTGGTGCTGTTGCCCGATTTGCAGCCGCATGAGGACCCTGACGACGCATTTGTGGTACGGCGCCTGCCACTTCAGGGTCAAGGCATGCAGTTGTGGGACGGCGTGGCAGGGTTTGCCAGACCCTGTAATTTTGCGGGCCCGGATGCCCAAAAATGCATGGTTCGTTGGCTTGCGCCAGAATACACAACGCACTGAGTGCTGTGAAGTTTTTATCCAAGTTCCCTTAATCTTCGCTGGGGCAGATGCAACCTACCAGCTCATAAACGCTGACAGGTACATCTGCCCAGATATTCTGTGCATCCACATTGGCGGGGACATTGGACGCATCCATCTGATCATCAATTATCTGAAAATCAATATGCATATCGCTCGCACAAGGTTCTTGACCTGAAGCTCGTGCTCTTGAGCGATGCATCCATCCAAATCGTGCTTTCATCCTCCATAGGACTTCGACCCTATCCTGTCATGTCCATCGTAACGAATAGTTAGTTATTCCCTACGGCATGCGCGACGGCATGATGATGAAGCAGGCAATCCAAAGCAGTTTGCTCACGTTGTGACGTATCTGTCTGCAACATGACATCTGTAATAGATGTTGGCAACTTCAATTGGAATGGGAGTTCTGCAACTACGGTCATCCACGAGGCAAGCGCCTGACAATCAGCCTGGCTTTCCATAACCTGACCCGAAATGTTGTCTGGCGAGTCATGGTGTTGTGTGCTCGGTGCAAGATGATACCGATCATGCAGTGACATGGAATATGGTGCAGGCTGGCTTTTTCCATCTGCGCCATGCTGCTATGGAAGGATTGCCGCACGCCTTGATCGTTCTTGCCAAGATGCATGCGGGCCTGGAGCCAGGCCTGGCGCCGTTTGCAGCACTGGCGAAGAAAGCAAAGGACAGGGTGACTGTCATCGACATTGGGATCGCGCTTCAACTGCTCGAGCTTGCTGCGGAGCGCGGCGTTCGCAACGCTGCCCTCCTGGTTGCTGCTGTGTACCACCACGGGCCCAGCCTTCTTGGCGCTGCCTCAGCTGGCATGGGCGATGCTGGTGACTGTGCCCCTGCAGGCTCTCTGGCTGCCCGGTGGTATCAGAAAGCACTTGACATGACGCCTGGTAATGAGGCATGTGCTTACCTACGTCCAACATTGCTGGTGCACATTCATCTGCAGCTCTGTGTTGCGAGAGGTGAAGTGCTACCAGCATGGTAAATCGTAGGTCAAACATGACTGATGCTCTGAGCTTGCTTTGGCTCAAGGACTTGCAGACTGGAAAATGTGCAGCATTCAACCATTGGCAGGGCTCCCACACAAATGTTTGCCCTCTTTGAGACAATCAGCAACATGTGTCGACATGCGTATGGTGACAGGCAAGTCAATGATGCAGTCTGGGCGATTCAGAGCTATGCTCCGTGCACGTCGATATGTGTAGGGAGATAATGACCTGGTTCGTAAGGTGTGGATGATCTTCGCCCAGCTGACAATTAAAATTTTCTCATGGCACTTGCATTGCAGCTACCATGCAATGGATGCCAATCCACTCCATTCCGTATTTTCATGGTCGCACAATGCGTTGTGCCTGTTCAGGTCGACGAGGCCGAGCTGGAGAGCTTCGTGGAGCCAACGAGGTCAAGGTACCAGTTGCTAGCAGAGTATGGAAAGCTCATGTTGACCGGTGATGCCCCTGGACTTGAGGCGTCGCCTGCAAAAGCTTATGACCTCTTCAGTGAAGCTGCAGATGAGTCCATGGCGGCTCAGAAGGGCAAACTCAGCCAGACGTACTATCAACTTGCGGAGGAAGCCGCGGCGCTCATGGAAGACACCGCTTAGACCCGCTGCATGTCCCTGAACGGAACCATTGTGCTGGAAACACCTTGATCGCGTTGATATCGTCGTGTGGCCCATGAGCGGCTTGGATGATTGAAGTGACGGATGAGCGGCCGTCCAGGCTCCTTTCTGTAGTACAAGCTCCTTTTTGTAGTACAAGGCTTTATATGTCTTTGTATACCGTAGAGGAAGTGTAGATTGTCATACAGGCAACCCATCATCAACTGGTTTGTGCGATATGCTACTGTTTCGAGAAGTTTCTGGTCAGCCGGTTCGGCAATGCTACTGAGGACCTGAATGGAAGGTCTTCTCGCTAGATGGCCCCAAACACGTGTGCGGCCACATGCTTGGGTTTGCAGATGCTGTCCCATGTGCTGACAGTGTTGACACGTCCACCGGCACCATCCCGCCTTGCACGCAACTTGGCAGTGCGCAAACTATCGACTCCGCTCAGAGTGACCCCTGCACGTACCGAAGGAACAAGGTAGACATGCAAGTTCATGTTTGCCAAATAGCAATGCTGGTAAGATTCTCTGGGACCTGCCATGCGGGGCCCGGGATTATGGTGGGGTTTATGGTGGGCTCGTGGCAGATAATGGATGATACATCAATGCTGGTGCCCTAGTTTCCCGGATTAACTGGAGTTGGATGCAAGGTTTTATGCCAATTGAAGTTGATGGTAAGAAAATTTCGTGGGAGGTAGGAAAAATCGATGATATCCCGAGATAACAGCCAGAATTGTCTGGTGAGTCTCACCGTGAGAAATCACGAGTTTCCCTGCCCAATATCGCTCTCCTCCTCGAGCGTTCACGCCGTGCCACCTTGGCCCATGAGCCGATGGCAACATGAAAGCGCTTGGGACACGTGATTGCAAAGCTGCAGTAATGTCATAGTATTCATCTCGAATGGGAGGACGCTTGCTACCAAACAGAACTCCCCATTGATGGATGCAAAGTCAGAGCGCGACGGGCTACATTGCGATCTATTTGTTGGATGCTAGCTGTTTAGCTGTCAGGTGATCTATGTGGTGCCGCATATCAGCGTAATGTGCGTCTACGCAGTGTCTTATCGAACACGCTTCACATGAGTGGCGAGACTCAGGGTCGTCGTCCCACCTTCCTTCTCGTCCAAGTCTGAGCTAGAGCGTACAAGATGTGGGCTTTCTTCTCTATATCCATGATCCTGGTGGTGTTGGCCGTGGTGTACATGTGCGTTCCTCTCGGAAAGTGTTGCGATGTCGCGAATGTTGGACAATGCAGGCACGAGGCAGCGCCACCGGTATTTTTGACATGTTCTTTGATGCATACGTTCTCCCCTTATTGCAGGTGCATATTCTCGCATCGCTGGTGTACATACAAAAGGTAGAGTGATTGGGTGAGCCAGCAAATGGGCGTTGTCACGGTTTGTGTGCTTGATGTTAGTTACCCGCTGTCGCGAAACCAAAGCACGCCACGGAGCACAGGAGTAACGCATGATACACACAGTGTTCTGGAATGTGTTTTATTGCCAATTCCCGCACTTACATCAGGCAACGTTCACGTGACTTGTGTTTTCATTACTGCAGGCTCATGATTTTCCCAGCCAAGGGGATAACTCTACAAGTGAAATTTGTGACTGGTTATGCATGGCTAACCACGCTGATGATCTGCTGCATCGTTCCTTTGGACGTCGTTGCCACCTTGCATGGTGAGAATATTAAAGCCATCAGTGTGCTATGGGACATCCCATACTGGTCCACACAGGCGCTTACCTGGTTTCTTATACCAGTGTATATGGAGTACTCCAACGCGGGGGAGTTCACATGGACGGGGCGTATGTGGCGTGCTGTGAGGAGCAACCTGCTGTTCTACACCCTCATGGTGCGTTATCTGCGTTCGTGTGTGTTCCTTGATGTATGAAGCTGTATGCTGCCCGAATGTGGCTCTGCGCTTGAGTTGCATGGGTACCGTTGTCCAGTGCGCATGTCTTCAGCGACCATGTGCTGGTGAGCGTTCCGATGTCCGCGTTGTTACCAGACTGTATGTGATGCCAGCCAAACAACCACGTTACTCCAAGGACGGTCCATACTAGGGCCAATCACTCATGACACAGTCCGGCGCCTATCATTGTTGTCTGCGGTGGCGCACGACCCTTTTGCCCCGTCTGTCTCCGATTATGGCACGCTTCACGTGCGAATCAACACCGATGAGCGCCCCGGATGAAATGGTCGCTGTTGTGTAGGCTGGAATTGGAGCTGTTGGTCTGCTGTGGGGAACGGTTCGTGGTTCTTTGGACCTCGAATCGCTGCCTGCGTTGGGCATGCAGCTCTCGAACACATTTGGTCTTGTGTGTGTGTTGGCTCTAATGGGCTTTGGGCTTGTCAACATTCCTCGCAGCCTTTGGAAGCACTCCAATCCGGAAGCTTTGCTGCGTTACAAGTACTACGAGTGCGTGCCCCTGACTTCCACGTTTGGGTAGGGCAGTGCGGCTTTGTCCTTCGCAGTGGGCCGCTTGTTCCCTGTTTACATGAAACGTTAAACTGGCCCGGACACACCTCACCAGAATATTGCTTGCAATCAGTGCAAGGGCCTGCTTTTGAGTTGGCCAGAAGAGACGAAGTCATGTGGGTACTTATGCCAATCGTCAGCGCCCACAATTACAGCAATTGAGGATCTCCAGGTGCATGACGAGATGGCATTGCCTATGCATGGGTTGTCCCCAATGCATCAGAGTGCTATCTGAGGTAGTGACCGAGCCAAGCTCGAACATGCAGGTTGGGCAAAATCATGGAGGAGAGGGACAACGCATCCAAAAACCTCAACGGGGCGATTGAAAAGGTGTTGGCCACAAAACGCGTGCTTGGACGGAATGAGCGGGACTCGTTGCAGCACATCGAGGACATGCTGACCTTTATCCGTGAGCACACGGGCGACGATGTTGAAGCGTGCAACTCCGCATTGGTCGACTCCTTCGACTACGCTGACGAGCTACCGCAGCTCCACGCTGAGGTCATGAAGGAGGTATACCACATGGGAGCGATACAAGCACGCGCCGTGCACACCATTCAGAAAGCTGTCTGGCTATCTGAAGTCAGAGCGACGAGAGCCGGGTACGGATCACGCACGCATGGTGAAGCGGATTCTGTGCCAGTCTGGCTCATCATATGCTTGCCACAAACGCTGACGAGTCTGAGTGTTGGCACATTGCTCACAGTTGTGCTGAGGCGACATGCGTGGTGCAGTGCCCAAGCGCAAAGCTATGCAGGTCTCCCTGTGTCGAACTCGCCGACTCAAGATGCGTCAGCACTGCATAGGGTGCCAGTTCCTTGTTCACGCCTTCAGGCCATGTCCATGCAGACGAATTTCACTGCTGCATATAGATGCACGTTGCCACGGTTCATTCGCTCAGTTCGGATGGTCCATAAGTTGGTTCGGCTTGGGCTGACGTGCTACGTTGTTCTGTGCCTCAACAGCAGCGCAAGTGTTGCGCAGGCGAGAGCCAAGGGCTGGTGGGCTTGCGCTAGAGTACCAGCGGACGTCACACAACAGGATTGTGTGGAGCTTTTGGTGTTTTGTCTGGCCGTACGTGCTCAAGCTCTTGTCGCTCGTGACTCTGGGGCTGGGCGCCCTCATCCTTTGGTGTGAAGTGACGATCGGCTTTGACGAGGATCTCTCTCCACTGTCCAAGCTCATTCACTCCGTCCACGGAGAGTTTATCGACCAGGTATGCCAAGATACATCGTGTCAAATAGACAGGCACCACGTGACAGCTTAGGGCGAAAAGCAACGCCAGTCTTGCAGTCGCAAACGTACGCCAGAGCATCTGGGAATGTCAGCAGGAACGTAGGCAGGCCCTCCATGAACGCGCTGCCCCTTGCATGAGCCAAGACACCAATAGACAATTGCCTGAGATCCTGTGCATTCTGGGGGCCACTTTGAACACCTTTGAAGGGTATCATGGTGGCATTACCGCCTGAGGGTCCCCCCCACATCATTCGGGATGTGCATTGAAGCTTGTGATTTGTGCAATCAAGTAGTGCGCTTGAGAGCTGGGTTATTGCTCATTGTCACTCACGTGCTCGTCACCGCGCAGTGCCTTGCTGCGTATGGTGCGCTAGAACGACCGCTCCTTTCGTGCAGCCGATTATTTACGGATCCGCGGGTAGGAATGATCCCCTTGATGGCACTAGGAGTTGCCAATGCCCACGTAGATGCGGTAGTGCTGGAAATAGGGATGCATCTCTATCATCTGCGGATGATGATAATGACAGCACCGATTGCTTAGTAGTTCTCGAGTTGCCAATGTCCATGTCGATGAAGTAGCCAGTGCTTTGCCAGAGGGGGTTTTGACCCCCGTACTTGTCTTGAAAGTTCATGTATTTTCGCGAATCTGGATCCCCAAAATCAGAGGGTCTGGCGGAACACTGGAAGAAGCGGTGTGAAATTGTACATCTTCAACACGCGCTCGGACGTGTGCAGGCAGTGGTCATGGCATTCATGGTGTACGTGATCACGTGCACGTACACAGCGTTCTTTGCCATCGGCATCGGAAGCTTGTACATGCTGACGCCGCGGGCGTCCACGTCATTCAGTCTGCTCTTCAACGGGACTCTGATGGCACGTTTTGCAGCTCCGCTCTGCTTCAATTACTTGCATGTCATCCGCATGAACACCGCTCAGCGCGGCCAATTCACAACGTTTGCGCAAAAGATGGGCCTTGACAACCCCCGCAACACGGCAGTTCCCTTCCTTGCCATCGGCTTCAATCAGTGGGCCCCGTGGCTGCTAATGGTGGTTGTGGCATTGGTGGGATCCAACGCACTAGGTATGCTCCCCCCCCCATGTTCGCAGACGTTGACGACCACCTACAGACGTAGTACTGCCATGCTCGCACATACACTGAAGGCACTTACGTTGGTGTTTCTACCGTGCCAAGTGTATGACCGAACACCGCACACTGTCTCGGACGCACTACCCCAATTAACAGATGACGAGGCCTAGTGTGCATTGCACTTTCGTCTCCAACTCTGGGGTGCGTACAAGTCACCGCAGGAAGGGGCTACTCGTAGATGCCATGTGCTGCTCAGCTTGCCATCATTGATGTGTCAAGTATCTCTCAAAGGGTAGCACTGACGCTGTGACGCCGTGTTGAGATGTTCTTCGCAATGACCAATGTGGCACAAATGCAGGGCTCATCTACCGCTACGTGCTGTGCTGCCTGCCACAAGGATACGCAAGCAATGAGGAGGACGAGGACTCCAATCGATATGTGATGGAGGGGGAGCGCCTGGTGGAGAGGGAGCGAACCAATGTGGAGCAGGGCCGAACCCTCGGTGACACCGTTGGCCTGCTGAACTCTGCATCTTACGTTTCCAGTGCACCCGTCATGCTCAGCCGGATAGGTGCGAGCTATCAGAAGTTCACTCATACCCTCGCTGACTCCTGCACCACAGAGCCATGCGGAAAGCCTGCAAAGCCCGTCTTTCGCAAGCTGCGCAACACACTATGCAATTGCAATATATGTGCCTGTTGCATCTCCCAACCAGTGCATTTTATGGACCGAATGGGGTCGCGGTGGCCGTATTTTCTGCGCAGAGCACAAAGTGCATGAGCCAGGCCTGTGGTTGCATGATGCTCTCATAGCAAGTTCACATTTGCTCGTCTCTGATGAGGGTTCCAATGCCACCGCCAGAAATTTCTGGGAGACGGTTCCAGCTGAGAGTCTGCTCCATCATCTGCATCGATACCTCCTTGCGCATTTCTGATTTTGACTATTTAGCAGCTGACGGTGCAAAGTCCCTGTGCAGGCCCACCTTCCCAACCCTCCGCCGATCTCTTGGGCAGATCCAAGCAAGATCGACAATCTCTGTCGCAATCGAGGCTTCTCGCCAACAGTACGTCCTCGATCCTGTGTTGTCCATGAGCGCTTCGTAATGCCCTCAACACTTAACTTGGTTGCCATGCCAGGTATGAGTGAGTGATTGATAGTGGCAAGGCCGCCTTAAGCCTTGTTGCTGGCGATCACCCACACGTGGGCTGAGCCCATCGCCATGCTTCTGCGGATGTGCCTGCATACAGATGTGCGCAGGTGCAGACCTGGATTGCTCCATGGTTGTTGGAATGGTTTGTGAGAACCTTGACATGGTTGTTGTGTATGCCTTCGTACAGGGAATAGTAGTGATGGCTCGCTGTTTGATGGAGGTTCCAACCTTGCCCGCGTGCTTGGCTATCATTGATTCCCACAGTCAAGCCTGTTTGTGCCCTTTGAGTAGGACTAGTGCTGGGATGAATGATCTCCTGGGAATCCCAGATGCTTTGAGAATGAGGCTCAAAGTCAGCGAGGCTGCCCAACAGATGTCACCACTCACGTGCCATATGGGTTCTCTCATTGTGTGCCTAGCTACCCAGAAATTGGATTCTCCCTGGCCTTGCAGATGCATAAACGTAAGCGAGCTGTGTGTATGTACAACCTGCATATTCTTGTTGTTTTGACTGAGGACATTTTGACATCACAGCTGCATTCAGTGGTTTGATGATGCTGCGTCGTTGCAGCAATCCCCATCGCGCCCGACAGCTCCGTTGCCGCCAAGCCAACCTCGCTGCTGGGAAGCTTAATGGGTCCAAAGGCAGCTTCTGGGAGTGTGCCGTCACCCACCAGTGGTTCGATGAACGCCGGCCTGTTATCAGGCCCTTCTTCGCCCCCCACAGCCGCCACGGAAATGGCTCGTAAATACGGTCGGGCCAGCAAGAAGTCGTGACAAGCAGTTCTCTTGATATTGCCCAGCCTCGCCATCTTGTGTTTCCATTGATACTGTCGACGGCATTAGCCAGACAAGACACGAGTTGAGGGGGATGAACATGGATGGCCTTACAGTGAGCCACTAACCGTTCGGTACTCTGAGCACATTCTTTCACATGCTGAATGCGCTGACTCATTTCAGCGGAATTGCCACAGGGTATCGAGTTGTCTTTGAAGTGGCCTTGAGTTGTATACATGAAGTGCGCTATGATTTGCATGCTGAGACACTGACAGCTCTTCTCAATTAGGGCCACCATCTTGAGAAGCATTGTATCATTCGTACAGCAGATAGTGCACTTTTCAAGTGAATTTGAAGTCGTGCTTCGATGAGATTGTGGTGACAGAAGGTTCTTACAATGGACGCCATGTGGTGCAAGTTGTCTCTTCGCACGACCTATACTTTTTGGTTGTTTCAAATGTGACCCAACAACCGCGTCGACCTGACAACTGTGAACATGGTATGTGAAGGACTCCGTATCACGGTAGTATATTTCGTTACACAGAGGAGAAACTACCACAGCCGAAGCCGCAACAACCACCAAGACACACGCGTTCGAAAATTCGAAGCCAAAAACGGCCGCACAACAGCACAGAACCGTAGTATATTTGATTACACAGAGGAACAGAATCACCATAGCTCAAGCCGAATAACAGAACCAACACGCACTCGGAACAGTTCCTGTCAATTGCTGCATCACAGGACTTCAAGCCACACGAGTAAGGGAGTCTCCTGGCTACCAGAGTCAACAGAGGGACAAGTAAATACAAATGAGGCACCCCGGGAAGTGGTTAATATGGCGCAACTGCATTGATCTACTAGGAACAAAGTTGAAACGGAGTCCGTTCCACAACACAAACAGGGCACAGCTGGAAGTAGCCGATGAAAAGGCAACAACAGAACCCTGACCCCGGACCCCGGGAATTGCGAACTGCCAGAAGCATCAGACAACGGCTGCTTAAAGGTATCCAACTCTTGAACCTTGGAACTCTGTATCTCTGCAATGCGAATCATGTTGATAGTAGATGAGGCGCCCCGAGGAGGGTTAATATGGCGCAACTGCATCCACTCACGAGTCCCAGAGCGAATTTGAAGAGTCCTCAACTCAAAAGCTGGAAGACATAAGAAAGTAACCGTGGCAGATGTCTCGAGCCGAAATCCAAGAACCTGGGGACCAAGGGCGGCTCGCTCAGCGGTATCCAGTTCCTTGTTAGCGATGCTGTGAACCCTCCAAGCCAAGCCAGCTTCTGCTTCGTCGTAGCAGCCAATGTCCACCGAATCCAGCAATATGTAGGATGAGGCGCCTAAAAGAGTTTTAAACTGGCGCAACTGCATCAAACAGCGTCGGAAAAGGGGGGCAAGGCAACTAAGTCGCACAAGCGCTGGCACAGACTTGAACCCATTGCAAAGGCGATTCCGCCAAGCAAACACTAGCACAGACCTGGAAAAAATTCTAAGTGAGCTCTCCCGGCTCACATCCTTGTGGGATGTGAGCCGAGAAACGGACAGACCAGGAAGCGTCAGAACGGAAAAAGTTCCTTACCGTGTCGACAATTACATTGTGTCACCGTAGTATATTAGACATTTGGAAGCTTTTTTCGGAGCGTGACGTGCGACATTTAGTATTTCTCCGACTTTTAGGAGAAATGGCCCAAACGTGACATGTCACATTCATTATTTCTCCGTCAATAAGGAGATTGAAATCAGCAGCGCCGCAGGCAACAAATTTTGAACCACAGCAATGACTGCCTTTGCTTGCCTGAACCGGCCCCAGACGGGGCAGACGGTACGTGACAGCGCATTTTGAAACAATGGTGGTTTCCGCAAGTTCAATAGGCTATTATATGCTTACATTCATGACAGTTTTCATCCTGGCTTGCATATGCAGCGTGCCATGAGTGCCAGGATGAAAACTGGGGTACAGGGTGCCTGCGGCACCTCGGAAATTTTTTGGTCAGCGTCACGCGTGATATTTATTATTTCTCCGTCCATATGGAGGGTTTTCCCCCTAGCGTGACGCGTGACTCAATATAATTGTCGACACGGTAAGGAATTTTGGCCCAGTGTGACGCGTGACTCTCCGAATGTCTAATATGTTACAAGCGACAGGGCCGGCAAATCCAGGAAAGGCTACCGAAAGACGAACAAAAGAAAAGAAAAAGGAAGACAAAGCACACAGCGACACAAACAAGCAACGAAGCAAGTCAGACCTCAACCGGGCCCTCTGCCGGCTCATCACATCCTGGCTGGAAGTTGTGTCCAACACGCACAGCAATGCGCGAGAGAGAGTTGTAGTACATGCGCGCATTGCCCTTGCGGGGCGCAGCTGAGCTCCCGACGCACGGTCCGGACAAAAGCGGCTTTAGACACCCGACCTGCCGCCGCTACCAAATCGCCAAGCTCTGATAGGAACCGCGACGCCGCGACACCCATGCGGCCGTACGACTCCACAGCAAGCGGCACAAAGCCGAACGCGGAGCCCTCGCCAACCGCTTCAAAGTCCGCCGCGCCTCAGCCTTCGCAGCCGCAGACCCTCCAGCCTCCGCAGCGTCTCGCATGTACGACGCAGCCGCGGGGTGCGTGACGACGCAATCCAGGATGCGGACGCCACCGTCAGGCCAAACCACGAGGATGTCACCCCGACGTTGACTGGCAGCCCCTTGCGCCCCCGGGGCTGCAAGGCTGCTGTAGAGCGGCTCCGCGCTCGACGCGCAACCAGCACGGCGGATGGCATGGCGCCAGGCAGAAGCCCAGGAATCATGGCGCACAATTGCCTTGCCAGCGTTATGTTTGCACGAGAGAGCGTGGTCCGGCGTTGTCGAATCGCCAGCGGAGCAGGTGCACGGAGGGATGTCAATCAGCGACGGCACCCCCAAGCCGAGCCGATGCCGGGCTGCGATGCGAAACTCTGCGTTAGTGAGACGCAGAGCCGACCACATGGGCAGTGCAGTAAGCCAGCCTGTCGACGGGCCCGTTGAGGCACTGCGAAGGCGCGCCGCGTCTCGCTGGCCCTCCACGGTTGTCGGTGTCACAGGCGTCGAGCATGGCCGCGCCACACGATCGCCCACGAGCCTCGACACGGCCCGCTGGACGTGGGGCAGGTCCTCAAGCACGAACTCCGCCGGCAGGTCCCGGGCGCTCTCTTCCCACTCGCACTCGCCGGCAGCGTCGTCGAAGACGCGTTGCCAGGCCGACAGCAACGCCGGCCGCAGCGCGCCCGAGAAGGGCTGGCATATGTCAAGACCATTCGACATGGCCTTTTGCGCCTTAGAGGCTCCCGCCACGAGCGCGGCGGCCGCGACGAGGGACGTTGCGTCGCGTAGGCCAAAGCCCCTGTCTAATATACTATTGAGTTTCTGAAACAGGTAATCATCAATGCGATTCCATTCTTTCTCATCATGTGCGGCTTTTTCAACAGCTGTCATGTCCTTCACCTTCTTGAAACACAGCAATGACTGCCTTTGGTTGCCTGAACCGGCCCCAGACGGGGCAGACGGTACGTGACAGCGCTTTTTGAAACAATGGATCAGCACCGCACATGGTGGAGCAGCTTCCTCGCCGCAGAGTTTGAGGCACCACGCGGCCCCCTCGCCCCTGGCACGCTCCGGACCTGCCTGCTGCCGTCCACAGATGTGCAAGCCGCTGGCATCCTACTCCTCACAACCGCGCAATCTGGCACTCGTCGCCGCCGCCGTGCCCCTGCGCAGCCGGGCTGGGCTGCGCCGGACTCCGCTTCGGACAGCGCCGGCGACTCGGATGTCGATGCCGCAGACCTCCATGCTACTGACGTGGACTACCTCTCGGATGGCTACTGCTCGGAGACAGGCGATGGCATCGATCCCGAGGCTGACGCCATGGCTACCCTGTCCGGAGGGGTGGCCCGCTCCGCCGCTTACTTCCGGCTGCCTTGTGGAGACTACCCGCCTGATGACAACCCGGACCATGAGGCCCTTGTTGATGTGCTAGGCCTCCTGATGGCGGATGTCGTGCGTTTTGCGGCAGCCACCGCGGATGGTGCATCAGCCATCGTCGTTGGCATGGGCTCGCTCGCCACTCCCGTTTCCGCCTCCGTCTCTTCGCCTGCCGCCCTGGCCGCTGCCCGGCTTCCTGACGCAGCTGCCAATCGGCCCCGCTTGCTCTCCCGCCGCGTTCTGGGCCTCCCTGGATCACCCCCCGCATCGGAGCCGGACTCGGAGTCCGTTTCGGAATCGGACATGGATTTGGATTCGCCTCCACGTGCACCTTGAGCGCCCTGCTCACCTTGGGGCCCACGGGGTTTGCCCAGCTACGTACCCTCCTTGCACATGCTCCTTGCTCGCTTGAACTTCTTGCCGCTGTCGCCCCCTCTAGTTGCTGCGCTCTGGTGGCGCCCGCTGCTCTTAGGGCTCTTGCGGTTCTTGTGGCCTGTGTTGCCCATGTGGTTCTTGCAGCTCTTGTGGCTCAAACGTGACCCCTGCGGCTCCCGTGGCTCTTGCGACCCCTGCGGCTCTCGCGGCCTCTCGTCCTTTTGTTGGCAGTGACACTCCCGCTTGCCGCCGACATTTCGCTGTTTCAGCCTGGGTTTCTGTGTTACCGGTTACTCTTTGGGCGATGTGCAGGTTTGGCGTTGCGGTTGAAGACAAAGGTTTTTTCCTTGGCGGGAAGGTGGTTTTTTGCCCTGGTTTTTTACCAAGTGAATACGGTGAAAGTCCGGTGATGATCTTGGTTTCCCCTTTCTGTTTCCCACCCTCCCGCCTTGGTTTTTTCCCTTCCTTGACGGCGCTCTGGAGACTGCCTCGTGAGGAGCGCATCGCTGAGAACGGTTGGCGGAGCATGGTTCTGCCATACTTCGCCTTTGCGCGCAACCGTACTTGACTCCCAGCCAAGTCGGTTGTGCCACATTCGTTCTGGTGCCCCTTGAGTATGGTAGTTCTGTGCTGTTGTGCGGCCATTTGTGGCTTTGAATTTTCGAACGCGTATGTCTTGGTGGTTATTGCGGCTTCGGCTGTGGTAGTTTCTCCTCTGTGTAACGGAATACACTACGGTAGTCATTCAATGGCACCTTGTCAACGCCGCAACTCGACGTGTCGAGGAGCGCGCCGCCCAAGCCACCTTCAGCATCATGCAGCGCCCGGAGCAGGCCGATGTGCGCGCTGGGCAACTGACACGCCCGCTTCGCCTCGGGGGCATGGGCATCCGCGCCACCGGCGAGTCAGAAGCCAAAGCCTTCTTTTTGTCCGCGGCAGCCATGACAGAAACCACCATGCGAGATGGCCCGCAGAAATTTCTCCCTTTTGCAGGTCCCAACGCACCAAACCTCCAACAAGACTGGCAAGCGCTACACGCAGCCGGGGCTGAACATTCGCTGTGGCCCCCCGAAGCGATCGCTGTCACTCAGGAGACAATCGATGACGTCCTATCTGCCGTCCAAAGGACATTTGCCCGCTTCGTGGCTGAGCGCAAACACGCCGACCTCCTTGCGTCTTTTGACGCCGAGACCGACGACGGCCTACGTAACATCGCCCGTATGCACAGCTGCGCCTGCCGCCCAGCTTCCATTTGGCTGGACACCCTCCCCACGGCAAGGGCGCTGCAACTTACAGACCCCGACTTCATCAGCTCCATGCGCCACCGCCTCGGTTTGACGCTGCTGCCCACCCACACCCCAGGCTTACAGTGCCGTTGCGGACGCTATATGCATGCAGGTGACACTGACCACGCCATGACTTGCCGCTCTCTCGCGGGAGCAGTGATGTTGCGCCACAATATTCTCATCGGGACTTGGCGCCGCATTGCTCACTGCGCGGGGGTTGCCACGTCAGTGGAGCCGCTTCTTCGCACACTGCCTGGCTTTCAAGGTGCCGGCATCGCAGCTCAGGATCAAGCACGCGGAGACATTCTTGCCGTGTTGGCAGATGGGCTCACCGTCCTCGACGTGTCAGTGGTGCATCCAGCAGCGGCCTCCCATCTACAGGCTGCTCGCACGGCGGGCAGCGCGGCAGCTGCGCGCGACCAGCGAAAGCGCTTGAAGTACCAGACCGCTGACCCCAACGGCTACACCTTTGTCCCATTGTCGCACGAGTCCTACGGCCGACTGGGAAAGCCGGCAACCGAGCTGCTCAACACCCTGGCCAGTGCTGCGAGCGCCGCGGGCGTCGTGCTCAAGGGCGACTTTGTTGAGAGTGCATTGCGTGAGCTCAGTGTCTCTTTGTGCAGGGGGAATGGATTCATGTACAGAAGCGGCCTAGGAGTTTTTGCGACCTCGGCTGGTGGAGCTTTCGAAGAGGGCCTGCTAGTTCCAATTGCTGATATTCCCTGAGGGGTCTTTGTACCTTTCCGAGTGTGTGTTGGTGTACAGCTTGAGCTTTGATGATTCTGCTTCTCTGTGTAATGAAATACTACGGTAACGGAAAAATGCAGCAATATGTGGATGAAGTTTGGACATGAGTAGGTCGAAAACATCAATGCCAAGGGCTAGTGGCATGATTTTGGCAAAGAATCACGCCGCTATGGTGTATGGTCTTGGTGCTAAACAGCACTTGCAAAACAGCGTTTTCCGAATTTGAGGTGGTAACACTCTCATGAAATGTGTCCATCTATCTTAGCACAAGCTGATTGAAGGTCATCACGATAAAACGTACCTAATAGGTTTTTACAAGCGACAGGGCCGGCAAACTAGGAAAGACTACCAAAACACGGACGAAAACCAAAGGAAAACAAAGCACACAACGACAAAAACAAAGCAACTAAGGAAGACGGACATCGTCCGGGCCCTCCATCGGCTCATCACAACCCGGCTGGAAGTTGTGCCCGACACGAACGGCAATGCGCGAGAGAGAGTTGTACCTAATAGGTATGTTCTATCGTAATAATTACATGTCCAGCAGATTTGAGTGGTATCACTCTGAGCTTTGCTCTCAATGCTCGACAGGTGCTCGTGCTCGGGCATAACTGGGTACGGACTGGTCCAACTTGGACATGCTGAGCTCAGCAGGTAATATGCGAGCACGTTGCCTTCTGGGAATACACACGCTCCCGCCCTCATGTGCAATGCTGGCTCACTATGGCCAGATTTCACAGACTTTGCGCGGTTCAAACATCAATGTTACATGAAATTGCCGACCATGCTGCACATTCATCACACAAGACAGGATGCTTGAAAGCTCGGATTCAGAAGCGCGGCCTCTCTAGCAGCGTGTGCCCACGGCCGAACTACACTTGCAAACACCCATAGCCATTCCGCGGTTCACCCCGCACAAACAAGGGCTCACGAGTCCCGGAAAAAGTCTTTGGAAGTCGAGTTTTGGGCTGCTTCATCCTCCAGTGCTTCCTCAACAAAGCCAACCTTCATCGCAGAAAACGTCGCATCCATCATTTCGCTTTGAGTAGGCATGTCGGCGGCTGCCACACCCAGCCGTGCGTTATCGTTCTTGAGTGCTTCCTTCAAGCTCTCATCCACATCGTAGTGGAACTCGTGGTCAAAGACAACCTCACGCATATACCGCTCCACAAAGAGTTCCCCATCTTTCCCGAGATGCTGGAACGACTTGGAAAGGACTGCTCTGGTTTGCTTGTTCATGCGTTGCTGCTCGCAATACCTGCACAAAAGCATATTGAGCATACCGACGGCACCCCAGGACGTCGCCGAACTCATAATGCGGGGCATCCATCCATGCATCCTAAGCAGGCACATTGCAACGAAGAAAATTGACAGGGGATGCATGTACTGGAGGTGGGCTGTGTCAGCATCGTCCCCACATGTACGTACGTTCACTGGG
Organism: Nuphar pumila; assembly: GCF_984573655.1. NCBI lineage: Eukaryota > Viridiplantae > Streptophyta > Magnoliopsida > Nymphaeales > Nymphaeaceae > Nuphar > Nuphar pumila. Next base: position 14,649 of record NW_028323574.1, on the reverse strand, counting down.
TGTATGTCCAACCTGATGGTCTTTTTCACATAACGCGCAAGCACAAGGCCCGTGCTACTCCTGCGCACGCTTGTCCCCATTCGCTATGTAAACTTGACACGTTGTTGACTGGCCAATGCAGCTTACAGGAATGCCACACTGGTCCTTGGGACGACAGGTCAAAAGGTTGTTTGAAGGCCATGATGTGGTTACGCAAAACGGCAGGTCGAAAGGTTGTTTCAAGGCCGGGATGTGATTACGCAAACCGGCAGGTCAAAAGGTTGGTTCAAAGGCCATGATTACGCAACATGGATGGTCGAGATGGCGGCTATACCTTCGATGAGCCGCGTCGATGGCCTGCAACCGTTCGGCATCGTCTTGGGGGACTGGCTCGATGTGCTTGGCGTAGAGCAAGTGCGCGCGTGCCAGCGCGACACAGTACATGATGAATGCATCCGTCTCTAGGCCTGCCTTTGGGCGTGCCATGACGACCTCATCGGAAAAGATCTTGCCACCCCAGTCAGGCATCCCCTTGTTCCCGGTCAGACCTGCCGCAAATTGATGGCGCAGTAATCGAACGGCATCGACATAGACAGGCGGCAACGAGTGGTCGGCACTCACAGGCGAAGGGTCTGCGATGACAAATTGAATCTGCAGATGCAAGCCACGAGCCTCAAATTCCCCCACCAGCAAAATGTCCAAGAAGCTGAGTGAGCGACATGTGCTGCCATCACAGAGCAACGACATCCACAATCAGCGCAAAATCAGGGCATTCTGCTTCGCACACGCCCTGGCTGCTCACAGACAGATTGAATATGTACAGAAAGGTATGTCTGGTACCAAATTTGCTAATTTTCATTCCATGTACGTGACAGTCCAAAGATGTGCAGCCAACATGCATAGCGCGAGACATGCCACGCACAGTTATATGAGACGGCAGCTGAGCACACAGAGGATGAGGCGTTGAGGATGTGCAATTACAAACCAATGTGCGTTTGACTCGTGTGCAAAGCTGGATTTGTGGCGAGGATGAGAAAGGTATCAGCACGCAGTGACTGATGAACATGATCATTCGATCAGCAACTGTACTCTGGGAACATGATCGGCTGAACAAAAACGAAGGTTGGCTTTAGAAAAACGAAGGGAACCAGAGCTGGGGGGCACACTTCACCACTCGGTGCAACGACGATGTCCATGCCCAGAATGGGCAGTTCGTACTCGACGCGGGGCCACATCACGCAGTGCAGCACCTGCAAACCATCTTGACGAAGCACAAGCTCGAGATGCAAGCTGCGGAACACATTGGTTTTGTAGCAGCGGTTCTCAAGGACCATCCGGGGATAGCCAGGCTCGCCGGGCTGGGGGTCTTCTTTGCCCCACGCCATCCCCACCTGGTTGTAGTCGTAGCTGTCAACCAGCTTCCAGCGAGGGTCCATCCCGGTTGGGGACAGCTCGTCAGGGAATAGCTGCCGCCAAAAGGCCTCTATGTTGCCCGCGAGCATCTGGATCGTGGTTGAGAACTTTTTGCCAATCCTCCAGCCGCCGACGCCCACGACGATCGTTGCTACTGACGGGTGCAAGCCCCCCCTCTCAGGCGACCACCCCAGGCTCGAACCGTTAACCGTGCTGGCCGCTTCAAACTCCCAGTACTCCATCTGCCTGATTGCCTCTGCGTTCACACCTTCAGGCAGTGGAGGGTCGTCTGCAACACAACACACATCGTCAGCCATGCACACACGCTGACGTTGGCTGACATGCAAAAGGCTGGCGTTTCATGCACCATTGCTGCTGTAACGGAGTTGACACCACCCTTGAGAGAAACACACCACTCCACAATAAATGCAACGCACTCTCATCGATCACACATTGGCCCTCGCAGGTTCTTGAATGCCGATGTGTGAGTTATTGCAGGCAATATCAGGCGCAAAGCATGCAACAACAGCAGCTTCCATGGCCCACGATACCCTCCCACCGGGGCCAGCAGAGGCAAACGCATTGACAGCAACAACACTTGCAAAACACACACCTGGAATCCCCCATCCTGCGACGCCAGGCGTTTCTAGGTCCGGCAATTCGCGCCCCTGTGCTGACATTCCCGCTTCCCACGCCAGCTGCTCGTCGACAAGCAGCTGAGCGCGCTGATTGATGAGCTCCAAAATCTCGGTGTCCATGGCAGCGTCGGCAGCTTCATCATCGTCCAAACTTGTAGAGGACCCGTCGGCCTCGACAGCCGAATCCATAGAGTCTCGTGACGCTCTTTCCGCCAGGGCGTCTGAGCTCTCATCGATAGTGGCGAGTGTCTCTGCATCCAGCTCGTCTTCATCCGACGAAGGTGCCTGAGCCCCCTGGGACCATGGGAGGTCCCTCGACGCCATGGCGTACATCTCCTCCACCAGCTGTGCCATGGCTGCTTGTAGTGCGTCCTCGTCATTGGGGTCCATGTTCTCTTCGTCTATGAGGTATCTGCAATCGAAGCCTCTGCATGACGGGCTGCAGGCAACAGGCTACCCAGACAGAGAACTCTTGGCAAGGACTCTCGCAAAACGATTTCCGCCATCTAGTGCTGGCAACTGTACCAAAATATGCGCATATGGCATCATTTCGTCTCATGGCCTCCATAAGCACATTGTCACCTGTGCACAAGGGCGCAGCCTAGGCCTGTAACCTTGGACCTGCCCACGACATCGCCAGCTGAGAGCAGCCCACATGCGGGCACACAGTCACAACATGAGACTTCTTTGATGTATGTGCTAGCATTGGGAGTTGTCGATGTCCATGTAGTGTTAAAATTAAAATTATTGTCCATGTAGTGTTAAAAAAACAAAAAAAACACCGTCATCATCATTACATCAGGTAGTCAACGTCATAGGCATCAATACATCACATGGATAATGGCAAGAAATAGACTACATCAAACAACGACAGCACATTCGAAGTGATGCAGCTCATTAAACGTCAGCGGTTGGAACAAGCAAACCTGTCATAAACGCGCGGCCACTGGCACGAGCTAAAACTAAGAGAACGCCGGTACATGATAGCATTGCCCCTACATAAGCCGATGCTGAGTTCCCGATCATAAGCATCATCAACATGTTGAAGAGTGAACTCAGCACACAGTGGTGAACGGAGGTGAGGTGGGATTGGCACTCTGCCGCAGAGGTGAGCTTTGAATGTTGGCAAGCATGTTCAAGGGGTCAAAGCCAAGCAGCCTATGGAGCAGGCGGCAAGGAAGATACCCTTAGATCTTTCTAGGAACTCTAGGGCCTTGCCTGCGCTGTGCACCCAGCTGGAGAGACAAGCTGAGCGCGTGCGTGCTCCATGCGTGGGTTTGTTCAAAAAGGGCCAGCATTGCGCAATACAAACGCATTACGGCAATGTTTTGTCCGTTGCTGCATCACTCCGCTTCCCATGTCTGTGTCATTGCTGTGCATGGCACAAAGGAAACTCCTGAAGATCGCAACGGTGCGTCGCAGGATGATATCACGGCAATCAGAAGTTCCTTCTTCCCTCATGGGTCCAAACCCATCAGACTGGTGTTGGAACATTGTAGCTGTAACTGAAGGGTTACCACACTCTGTGCCAAATATTGCAAGGGTATGAAGCGAAGATGAAGACATGCCAGGTCAGGCTATGTTAACTCAGGGTCATCCAGTTTGCTTGCCTCTGGTGATGGTAATGGTAGCACTGATTCCCAAATAACTCTTGGAGTTGCCAATGTCCAGTGGGAAGCGGTAGCGTCGTAAAGAGATACACCGTTATCATGCAACAGCACATGGAGGTCAGTTAGAAAAGCCAGCCAGGCAGAAGAATGATTGCCGGCTCAGCAAGACATGTGAAGGGCAGGGGGGCGCACTCACGACACTCATCCAAGAATTCCAAGGACACATTGAACGCCTCTGCATTAAAGTCACGGGGTGCTTCGTCCTCCTCACTGTCATCGTCAGAATCCGATGTGCTGGCTTCCTCATGGCTGGAAGCCCTGGTGGACACGGCAGTACTATCTGATGGTCCACCCCAAGACCGACCACGGGTTGCCCACCTCAGCCGGCTGTGGAGCAACTTGCCCTTGTGCTTCGCAGTCTTGTAATCAGTTGTCGGCAACGAGCCAGAGCACGCTGCAAGATGTGTCGACGGCGTGACTGTACGGTGCCACCGGACTTTGTCTCCCTTTGGCTGCCGGCATGCCAGCGCTTGCTGGTAGGGCCTGCTCCGGATAGATCTCCCTACGACCAGACCATCCACACGTCAAAAGAATTGCAGTGATGTGGGCAGGGGCAATGTCGAGCGATGTTCAACTTGTAAGTTGCTTGGACAAGGATCAGATCAGTAGCATGCGCTTTTGCACATCAGGGTGCCCACAGAGTGGAAGTTTCAACGGTTATGCAATGGACCCAGACATCCACAAGCCGGAAGACAACAAGTCTAATAAGAAAAACGGGGCTTGCACTGTCGGTGAGCACGTGCAGAGGTCGTACAGAGCAAGGTGCAAGAAGTGTCCAGGGAGGAGGTACCTTGCGAACTCAAAACGCACTTCAGGCGCCCGCCACTAGTTAAAGGAGAAGTTCGTGCCCAGGTCATAGCTTCTGAAGGTCAAACCCTGCGGCGTGGGAATCGTGCAGTGAGTGAAGTGTGCCATCCACCAGACTTCGTCCCAGGGTGCAAATCTTGTGTCAGTACAGCACAGCAGTGTGTGCGCTTTCCAGTCAAAGTGATGGATAGCAAATGACGATCACATCAATTCCCGGCTTACCAAGGTGGAGTGCGCATAGTGTCTTTGCAGTGTCGACACAAGCAAATTTAGCTCCATGGTGAGCACTCTACCATGCATTGGGTGACCATGCGGTTTCCATATTGAACGCAGACAAGCCGTGCACAACTCACACAACATGCAATGGGCGTTTCTGTCATACTGCAAGAGGGACGCAGGGCATGTAGGCATCGTGGACATGGTTGAGGGGCAACCCCTGCCGAAGAAGCCGAAATTGGCGTCATCGAACGTCTCATAACGCAACGAAACGCGCAGTTGCGAGCCACTAATGTAAGTAAGATTCACCTCTCGATACTGTTGTTAGCCAAGATCGCAATCATGGCCAAATCTCTGGACGACAATGAGCAGAACACCTGCGAGTACAACACAACCAGGAACTCTACAAATGGCGCCCAAAACAACGTACATATACAGTTGGCGTAGATCAATCAGTCAGGTCAAAAATCACCGGGATCTGGAAGTTGCCAGCGAAAGAGCGACAGAAAAGCTGCCGCCGACGCGATCTGGTGGCAGTACTCACGTAGCTAATACGCAAAGCAGAAAAATCTCTCATTTTTAGATCCAGCACATCCTTTACATATCGGCGTGGAAGCGTTGCTTGTAGCTGGAAGTGCTAGCATCGTTTCCTCACCTGAGGGTGAATCATGATGAGTCGGAACGCGCTCGATACGCCAAGTCCCATGCAAAAAGCAACGTGCCATGCCATGGAGTAGAGATTGCAGACTGCATACATCTAGACTCTGATTTGCGGGAACGAACATAATGCATCTCAATAGAGCGTGGCGTATGCCGTCCGTTTTGCCTGTACATGCGTGGCCCACTTCATACGTCGACTCTGAAAGAGACATTTAGACGCTGACAAGTAATACAGGCCTGCAAATACTCCCTGGAGCAACTCTCGAGGTAGGTTCCTGGCCTTACCAAAATAAAGTTTTCATAGTTCTAAGCAGCACAGCGTTAACAGGCTCCTTGCACTGCCATTTTAAATGCCGCTTAGGCAGCCTCCACGGCAAGCGCGCTCGTAGCTTGACAATAGACCCAATTGAAGAGTGGTCGATTCTTTTTTCTGGCAGCTCCTACTGAGATCTTCTTGTTTGGTCGCGCCCTCTTTGAGAGGGTCTAGCAGTGCCCGCGTCTGTCCAAGAATGGAAAGCATATTAATCCATCGACCAACTCTGCTCTTCAAGCCGAGCCTCTACGGGGTTTTTTAAGTTCGACATTTCGTGGTATTCCGACCTCATGTAGCCTCAGGATCTCCCCTATCGGAAGCCAGATATCACCAAGGCGTCGCATCGTGTTGTTGCGCTGGCTTGATTCTGCTTGCCAGGTTCCTTGAGGGCCATCTAACGCGCAATACTTCTTTCGTTGTGAAACATTCTCATACTCGCCAAGTCACCTTCACCTTCGACTTTCAGCGGTTGTGCTGTGCACTCTTGAGCAGTGTGAAGCAGCCTCTGCTCTCTATCCCAGCTGATACGCGCATCAGAAGTCGGGTTGGCCACTCTTGCAAGTTCTTTTTCATATCTGTTGTCAAATTTTTACTGCCCTATGTCTCAGCGCCACCTACTGCAATTTTCTTGAAAGCTGGTTGCGAGTGTTTCCGCTATCAGATTTCCGCATCTTGGTCGCCATCGTATGATTCGATACGCAATTCAGCAAGCAAACATTTTGTTCGGAGCATGCGTCTCGGTGTTTTGAAAAAGGTGTACGCATCGTTTTGAACGTCATTTGAATGTGGGTATCTGGCAAAGTGAAGGGACTTGCACATGACATGAACGGCCGAACAGGCGACACTTTCGGAGCTGTGCAACAGTCCTTCTGTGGGCATTTCTTGTGCTGTCGGCACCGTCATGCAAATTGCGTCAACCGAGATGTCCACTTTTATTACCTGGATGCCTACGTGCCCATAGAATGTGCTTTAGGCGTCTATGCACATGGTTTCTGTTGATGCCCGCTCCCTTGCAAAAATCCTGATGAAGATCAACTCATTTGTGTTAGGCTTGCATCTATCGTGATAGTTTGCGGTTTGCACCGGTCGCAGGCCGTCAGAATGTTATTGCCCTTTTTGCAACGAACTTGTGCGCCATCTATGGTATCCTTGTTGTCCAATCCAAGACGATCGCATTTTGTTCATTCGAACGTGCGTGGCTGCATAGTATCTGTGATTTGAGTACAGTAGCAGCCATGTAGCGGCTGGCTTTCGGAACTAGTGGATAAGAGATGCGATCCTGCTAATGCGGCGAACTGCATGGCATTCCTCAAGATTGTTGATCATCACAACCTGAACATCTTGGAAGGCGAGATCTCATGAAGTCCGCCCCAATGCACGTTTTGTGGATGGCAGAGATTGATTGTTTATGATTTGCACTGGGTTATAACGACACAAGGCCACGTCCGTGCCTCGCACAGTAAACCCGTACTCCCATGCTCGTCAATGCAGTGAGCCGGTCCACCTGCTCTTTACCATGCGTCTATCTCATGTGATAGATTGATCCTTATCTCAGAGAAAAGAGGCACATGTCCAAGCATATCACTTGTTGGCGACAGCTGTTACCCACAATTCCTTATGCCGGGTCGAAAAACCCGCATGCCTCTTTGAATTGAATAAATCATGCGTGCTTGCATGCTTTGGCCTGGCTGCACACACACGTGCACCATAAGCTGCGTGCTGCAAGTGCACAGTGAGGCATGCATTAGCCTATACCAGACACTTGTTGTGTGAAAACACAGGGTATTGATGGTTCTAATTACAAGACAGTTACTACGCAATAACTGTCAGTCACGACTAACAAGGCGCACATCCAAGGCACCAATTAGGCGGGTCCCAAATGCTCAAGCTAGATTGATCGTAAGAAGTCCTCGATGCTCGCATGCATCAACGTATATATTCGATCCGAACATGGACCCTCTTGAGACATCTCTAGGCATCCTCATGTGCTCGAGGACCGTACCACCGAATCCTAGACCTACCCGCCAGATTACGTACACGGTCATGTGCACGGCCTTGAATGCCCTTATAATCATGCACGGACTGGCACGATGATAAGGCCTAGCCATTACTTGACTAATGCGCTATTTCTATTATCTAATCCCTACAGGATTCACACATAACAACACTGGCTGCTCGTCTGCACGAACGGACAGTTAAGGGGCCGCCTGGGTGGATGCACCCCATTTGTTGGCGCTCTATCTTCCCGCCGACGACCATCCTTGCATCATGGCAGTCATAATCTTTGCCATGCAAAAACATCATCAGCACCTCGTTTTGCGTCGCAACCATCTTCATGCCATGTGCAGTCACTGTATTGCATGTCCTGTGCAGGTTGTTGTGATGCCAAACGCCATGGAAGTGCCCGAGTTGGGCGTCGCAAAGACTGAATCCCCACACGCAATGCTGGACATGGAAGGCATCTCGCCAACAGCATCCTCTACACAAAGCGATGCCAAAGCGAAGAAAGGTCTCTTTACCCGCGCATTCCGCAAGGTGCTGTTCCTGCTCCTATATGCATATTTCGGCTGCATGGAGCCTCCAACACATTCTTGGTCACATGTGCATCAATTTGGCATGAGCCATTCCAGTGCTTGGATCGCCGGGAGTCAAAGCGTGGGGCTCTATGCAGTCAATGCTGGCGACTTCACGTCCTGCAGATTATCTGCTATGTTGTGCACGAGGTCAAATGCATTCGCTATTATCTCATCGCTGCCAATGGCTTGTAGATCATATTGCAGAGGAAGCGTTGCTTTCCGAGTGAGCGGGCAGTTTCTGGCTTGGAATTGGTCAAGTTGCAGGGTCTTAAACAAACGGAAGGAGTGAGTGAGTCAACAATGTGGAAACTCGAAGGGCGTGACATGCACTTGTGCTTAACGTGGGCCGGTGCGCTCATGCACGTATACAAGCCACGATGCACCTCCTTACTTTTCAAGAGTGTGTTGCAAAGAGAGAGCAAGGCTTGATGGGTGTCTAAGCAGTATGTTTTGCTGTCAGTGCAGGTTGTGAAAACGATGACTGCACCCGAAAAGGACTTAGTTGGCAACAGGATCCCCATTTCAAGCTCGATAGCCCGTCGCTTTGGAAGGAACTCGTCGTTCACGTCCACCTCATCGGCTGGACGTCGGCTGATGATCAAGAACTCACCAGTCTCCGGCATCGACGGCATCGACAGTGCTCGACAGTATCACACGACGGACCTGTCTTTGTCCGAAGTTGGAGTTACTCAGAGCATGGTGCGCACTGTATTTTCTGGCTCTGCTCATTCACGAAGTGTCGTGCACCGCACACCACCTCCGCATAAGCATTGCTCTCAGCTCTGCCTGACCTGGCAACCCGTTGCCGCCAGTTGTGCATCTGACTGCAACAAAGGTTGTCAGCTAACCAAACACTGTCGCATTGTTGTTTTGCCCTATGTAGTTGCACCAAATCTAACACACGCATTGCAAGCAATAAGAAGGTTGCTGTCTCGCCAATGGCAGCCAGACTCATCATGAAGCGGCACCATGCGGTGATGACGGACGTTCTGTCACATCGGCATTGCCCAACAAGCACTATCCGGACGCACTTGGTAACATCGCCTACTTGCCGCTCAAACACTGCCGCGTGGTCTTTGTCAAAGACTTTGACGCCTGCGCATGTTTCGTGTGTAGCACGTGATTTGTGGCAGTGACGTCAGACGACGGTCGTCAGAATGTTCAAATTCCTAGCTTAGGCCAAGCCTTGGCTGTCCCATGACACATGGGCGATGTGCACAAAGGCGATTGTGCGATACATACGGACCACAGAGCGAGATAGTCGTAGTTTGTCTAGCAGTAAGGCAAAGTGTTCAGCGAGAATTATTGCACTTGCCTCACCCTGGTGGCAACCAGAGGTATGTATATCCCCGCCTTCCTAACAATTGTAGAGCATCTCATTGACAGTCTGCTATCGCTCGATGTCTCTTGACGAAGTCCAAGATCAAAGACATTTTGTGGAAGTGATCCGGTAGGAACCGTCAGTGTTGCTTTGCAATCGTTTTTCCGACAGACCATCACAGCGGTTTCCTTGATTTGCTGCTTTAAAGACGTCAGCACAGTGTTTGTTACATTCATCTATTGCCAGTGAGGAGCTGTTGACGTGTCCAAAAGCGCTAGCGGCCACATTCCGCCGCATGTACCGTGACGCCGCAAGCAGCCTTTCTAATAGGCATTCGCATCGTGCCGCTCACGCGACCGCACATTCGTGTAGCAGGTGCTAGGGCCATGCATGTTTCACCATTTGTGATCTATCACGCACTGCGGATAAAGCCCCCTGGTAACAGATTTCAGACCACAATATGCGAACAATTTGGTGCATTTCTGATATGCAAGCGCATGATGGCAGCCTGCCTCCAGGACTGGTGGTTTAACCTATCCTTAATACCTGGCATATGCTGCAGATGGCTCCTAAGACGATTGACTCGTGGGTGGCAGCAAGTCCACTTGGCGATGGCATGAAGCCCTACGCAACCGAGCCCCTTCCTACCACAGCAGAGGCGGAGGGGGACATGAAGACAGAGGACCATAACGCCAGCCTTGACGCACAGGTCAGCTCTGTTTGCTCTTCTGTTGGCATGGCGTCATGCCCTTCTTGATGTCTGCGGATAACATGCGATGTCCGCTAGTGCGGGATCACATGGCTTTGCGTGCCAGGACGTGCCATGTATGGATATCAAGACGGCATCTCTCTCATGCATATTTGAAGTGTCTCACTGAAACCGTTGCATGTTGGTAGGGTCAAGTGCACCATGAAAGCCACTACATGGGACGTGGATGCTTAGAGAATGGCTGCGTGTGCAATGTTTTGCACTGCCTGCCTGAAACTGCCCGACAGACTGAGTCGACATGCAGGTAATGCCAAATGACACAGCATCTTCCGTGGACACAGCGGCCGTTGCAGCCCCGTCACTGCCGCAATCTCAGGACATATCTGAACTCCTGCCTGCCGCCATGCCTCATTCCCTGCCAGCAGTGGCGTCGTCGCCAGAGCAAGCCAGCGCCCTGAACAGTGGCTCACCTGGGCTGGCACCAGTTATTCCGGACGCATTAAATCCTTGTGAACCAGCATTGTCAGTCACTGCGGTTTCAGACGAGATGCCAGCTGTTGTACTTCCCGCTACGGCCAATCTGCCTTCCTTCTCCTCTGACTTGGAGTCGGGACTGTCTGTCCCCAACCCCCGCACCGCAATGCTGTCAGGGCAGATGTCCTCGGGTGTCACACCAGCCAGCGAGGCCCCCACAGAAGGTGTTGCAGGTCCCTCCGTGGATGGCGGAGCGTCCAGTGAGAGCCTTGCGCAGCGCATCCCAGGTGTTCCTACATCCCCAGAGGACGGCATGGCAGGCAAGCTGGCGAGCTTTGATGCACCTGCTGAAACCAGCCCCGCAGAGGATCCTGCTGCGCCTGCTGTTGGCGATCTGGCAACGCCCGAGTTGCTTGAGGTTGCTGAGGTCCATGGCACGAAACGGGTATGCGACCACATGCGGACGTCCATGCACGTTGTTCGATCGCATAGCTTTGCCCTCGTCACACTGGGAAGCCGCACCTGGTGCGCAAACGCATGTGTGTTATCGAAGATCATGCCTCACTCCAATCAAGCAATACTTCCTTATTTTAAACTATTAATAAGGTATATTCCGTTTATGTATGTTGCGGGCCTTTCTGGACGCTGCACCCCTTTGGCCACTTTCTGCTCGATGAATTGGTGTTGAAGTCCCGCGCGTTTGTGGCTGATGTCATTGCATAGCATGTCATGCTTAAGAACTTGGGCTGCATGTTTGCAGGGCATCGAAGCAATCGAGCCGTTGGAGGGTGGCGTGCCAAACAAGGTGAGAATCCCGCCGTTCCTGCAATGTCTTTCTCCGAGCAGGACACCGAAGGTAGTCATCCTCGGACGCGTCCATGTGTTTCCTAGGTGACAAACAACTCTCATCTCAGCATTGTCAACTGCAATTGCCTTGTGGCAATGTCAGATAGAACAACAAGCATGCAGGAGCTGAGCCTGATGTGAGCAGGATTCGTGTCCATGACCTCCCAATTCTGTGAGTCCATTGACTGCGGTTGACTAAAGAGGATAGTTGGACTGCAAGCAGCACACAGAATACTGGAGCACCTGCCTCTGGAGTCGCTCGATAGCACCTGCGTATAACCAACAAGCTTATGATTATGCCATGCAAGCACACTGGCGACTCCATCGTAGGCTTGCTCACGTGGACATGAATTCTGTTGGTGAGAGATGGTGTCATGTGCTGCAGAGGGGCAGCCTGGGATTTGGTGAAGTTCCCGTTGGAACAGCCATGCCGAAGGCCGATCTGGACGCCTTGCTTGCCCCCAACACGCTAGACAAAGCGGCCCAAGACAAGGAGGTCCAGGATGACAGCGTTCACATGGCAGACAGCGACGCCGACTTTGATCGGAAAGTGCGCGCGGGCGAATTCAGCGCGAACTTCCAGTTCTCTGCCGATGACTCACAGACTCGTCAGGTTGGCCTCTCCTCTTGTGCCTGCGTCATACTGCCATCTCTGCAATGCTGGCTGGCACTTCATCCTCCCGACTGATGACGCCTACGCGCCTGCGTCACGCTCCTGGTTGACCGCAATGCTCGTATGTCTGTACATCGTGTCAAATTTGTCTCATTCGTGCCTCTATGTGAGAAAGTCCTTTTGCACCTTTGTGTGTTTGAGGATTGTATGGACAGGCACTGTCCCAGCCAATAGCGAGGATGGCGCGTGTCAGATCTAGGTTGAGAAGGCGAACCTGTCAGTCACCAGGCTTCATGTTCGCCCAGTTGCGGATAGTTTGGATGCCGTGGCAGTCTAGTCCATCGTCATTGTCTTGTCCTGGCGGGCGACCTGCTTTGTTCCGCGACAGCACTTGCCGGGCCGATGTCATGGTGGTCAACGGAAGGGGCAAATCCGTTGCCTGCTCTGCAGGCGGCGAAGTTGCCCACTCTCACAAATGTCCCAATCACGTCCTCTTCTGCTGCTGCACCCCCTGCCACCTCCGCAGACGCTTCCTCTCTCGCAATCTCGTCACTGCTTAGGCGTCTAGACGCTTACGCCACAAACCTTCCTCCCACCGAACAGCCAGAGCTGGAATACGACGTTCGAGCCGCATGCGAGGCGATCAACGCCGCGATAGAATCAAAGGCGGCGAACCGTTCTATGGAGGCCACTGAGCTTGCCGTTGCAGATGTTGTCGAGGCGCATGCCTCGTTGCCAGCGGCCATGGACGTAGCTCTTGAGGCGCCCCTGCCTGCAGCCCTTGACGATGTCACAGCCAAAGGCGTCGACGCAGCCAGGTCGCTGCTCCCCTTTTCACCAGATGCGCGCGATCCGCTCTTTGCCTTTGCCCTCGTGGACAGCTCCACGCTTGGAGCAGACACAACTGGTGATCAGTCACTCGTTAGTGGTGATGCCGTTTCCATTGAAACGGCCGCAGCCGACTCTCCCTCCCTTGCATGCGTCGAGGAAATTGAGGCGGCTGCTCACTCTGCGGTGCCTGCTGAGTACAATGACAGCCCCACCGCGTTTGACGTTGGCGTACTGCACCCACAATCTGTGCCGTCCGCATATGACTTCCGTGCGACCTCTCCTGACATCCGTGCTGCCAGCGCCACTTCATCGACAGCTCTGGAGGCGTTGCAGCGAGACACTGGCAGCGCTCTCCAGAGTGCTGGCATTCCATCATCCGGAGACCCTCTCCCACTTGAAGCGCCTCCTGCTGCCAATGAGATAGACCCTGCAATGCCCGGCGACCCGGTATTTGCCAACTCTGGGGACATGTCCGCGTATGCTATGTCTGCAGACCCATTGCAGGACACTCTGAATGAAGTTATTTCCTCGATGCACAGCTTCTCGTCAGGCGACCACTTTGAGCTCAGCGCGCTCAGCCCCAATGCTGTCGCTTTCGCTGGTGACGCAGATGCGCTGTCTGGTAGCTCCGCCCCGACGCTGTCCACCAAGGCATTGCCTTCTGCGCAGCCACCTTTTGCATCTCCGAAGACCTTGGCTGGCGAGGCTGCAGATGGTTTTGGCCCGACTGAGAGCGCTTCATCACCAAAGAGAAGCACAGCAGCGACACGGTATGATGATGCGGCACAGGGCACGTATGCAAGCGTTGAGCTATCTGCGTCTGATTTCCTGAGTATCCAGTACACAGAAACGCCTGCACCGTCGATGGCACTCAACGCCATGGCAGATGTGCCCATGGCCGACACAGCACTCAACCAGGGCTTGGCCGAGCAATTAGCTGGAACCCATGGTGTTGATTTCCTGTCTAACGACGGTGGTCAGGACAGTGTGCAGCTTCCACAGCTGGAGTCGCCGCATCATGTGGCGGCTGACATCTCAGGTGACCTGATACTGTCGTCGTCTTCTGGGCCTGAACCTGCAACCCCCGCGCCCTCTCTCGCCAGTGGCTTGGTAGCCCCCAACCCGTCGCTTGCCACCAACACTCTAGACGGCAGCTTGTTGGCTGCACGGGGCACCATTCCGGACCTTGCCATGATGACCCAGCTTACCAGTCTTGCGGAGGCATCGTTTTCGGCATCCACGCAGCTCGTTCATGAGGAACTTGCTGACCTCTCACTGGCCGAACTCGCAAGGGGGGCTTTGCCAGAGCCCACGCCTGTGCCGAGGCCCACGTCGCCATCCTTTGCTGCAACCGATGGCTCAGTGCTGTCAGGTTCTCTCACCGTAGCAGTCAGCCCTACCTCTGACTCGGCTATAGCTGCTGATTTCAACACAATCATGCCCCAATCAGGGGGCCAGTCCCCGCCCACAGAGGAGACGAGCGACTCCTTGTCATCGACCTGGAGAGGCAACGGCGTGGATCCGCACCTCCTCGTGCTCACGGAGTCTGTGAAGGAGGCTCTGAATGCCGGAGAGCTAATTGC
>NW_028323573.1:0-40096 GCF_984573655.1 Nuphar pumila | reverse complement strand
ACATGGCGGCTCACCTCAGGTGACACCTGGTTTGGCACATGCACAAATGATCCAGCTATCTCAAAATAGTCAGCTTCCAACAGGTGTGGCACGTGCTGTCTGCAGGTCAAGGCACTCAAGGATGCAAGGGAAGAAGAAGAGGCCCTTCCAGACGACCCACTGGACCCAGAGTACCAGCGGAAGATGTACGAACGAATTCAGAAGCAGAACATCGAGGAAAACTGGGTGAATGCTATGGAGCACTCTCCAGAAGTGTTTGGCGTCGTCGAGATGCTGTACGTTGACATGACAGTCAACGGCGAGCCGGTCAAAGCTTTCATCGACTCCGGTGCGACGCCTGAACGGCCTGTGCTTCACGTCTTGCTTCCAGCCAACTGCAACATGCCAAGAGCCAGGTCACTGTGATTTCGCACCACAACACCCTCTCATTCGGTCCCGGCACCACATTGCCAACCGCACGGGCATTAAAACGTCTGTAGAGCCACTGTAGCCAGGTGCAGCTTTGCGCCATCAGGCGGCTCGGCGTCACAACGGACGAGGTGATGTGTTGCAGGGGCACAAATGACGATCATGACGCAGCAGTTGCGCGGAAAAGTGCTCCATCATGCGGCTGGTGGACACGCGCTATGCCGGCGTCGCGGTGGGCGTGGGCTCGAGCAAGATAGTCGGCCGCATCCACACATGCGCCGTCAAGGTCAGGGACCAGTACATCGCTTCAAGCATCACGGTGCTGGAGCAGAAGACTGGGCCGCAGTTCATCTTCGGCCTCGACAACCTTCGGCGGCACCATTGCTGCATCGACCTGGAGAAGGGTGTGCTGCGGGTTGGCACGTGCGATGTCGCGATGCCGTTTCTCGCTGAGCACGACGTGCCGAAGGACTTCAACGTCGAACGGCAGCGTCCCGAAGACGAGGTTCGTGTTTCCTCCTCTTCTTCTCATCTCCAAGGTTCCATTAGCTTGTTCCACTCCTCAACTGCCAGTGGTACTTGTTGTCCTGATAGGTTTCACACGTGTGCTTAGTACCCTGAGTACCCACGACTAGAGAAGCTCTACCCTACGACCCTATATAGACAGTTTCCTCATAGCCCAGCTTCGAACGCCTGCTCAGGCCTGGTACGTTGCCAGATCCTGGCACTTGATACACTATTGCGTGCGCCACATAAAAGGCTATTTGTTCAGCTAGCAAAGGGGAAGTTTATAGCAATTGTCGATGGCGAATAGTTAGCAGTTGCACGGTACACCTTACATAGTAAATTTAACTATGTTTGTCAGCCCTGCAAGAACGCCAGATGTGTTCTTGCAGGAAGAAGGACATGTGCAGTGCAGCAATAAAGGGGTTGTCAGATGTAAGACATCAAGGGTGCTCAGGACCATGCTGGTCATGCATGCGCATACCTATGCAATGCAAGGGGGTGTTGCGGATGGGGAGAATGTCTGATTCGTAGAGTTTGAAACTGGCACCTTTTCTCGTCGCAAAGGTTGAGCATTTGCTTGCCCAAATGGACAGGATGTGTTGATGTAAGTACAGAGATGCTATTGCTGTCGCGGCTGCTTGGAAACAGTGCAGTTGCGACGCGAGGTCTGCATTTGAGAAATGACAAAATTCTGCGATCGCAAGGTAGGAAGCATAGTCTAGACAGCAACTGATCAGTTGCCATGCGTTGCATTACGTGATGTCTTCGGATCAATTGTTGTTTAGACCACGGTAACATAGCAGCGGAGCAGAGAGTACAGGTAGCCGGTGAGTGGGGAAGCAATGTTGATGAAATTGGAGGTCATGTAAGGTTTGTTTGCCTCAGGTGATGGTAACGGTGGCACCATCTCACAAGTAGTTCTTGGAGTTGCCATGTGTGGTAGTGTTGTACAAAGATACATGTAAACATCACATAGATAATGGCAGGAAATAGTCAACAAGCCACAAAGACAGCATAGTCGAAGTGATACAGCTCATACATCATTACATCACATAGATAATGGCAGGAAATAGTCAACAAGCCACAAAGACAGCTCATTCGAAGTGATACAGCTCATTGAACGTCAGCGGTTGGAACAAGCAAGCCTGTCAGAAACTCGCGGTCGCTGGCACGAGCTAAAACTTGAAGAGAACGCCTGCACATGATAGCATTGCCCCTGCAAAGGCCGATGCTAAGACAGCACATTATTACATTATAGATAATGGCAGGAATAGACAACAAGAAACAACGACAGCACATTCGAAGTGATACAGCTCATTGAACGTCAGCGGGTCAGACAGCACGTCATCATCATTACATCATGTGCAGGTGGATAGAGATGGACGCTTCTGGGAGCAGCCCCATGCGGTGCAGGGGGACCTCTCCTCCTTGCGCCGCAGTAGCAGCCTGAACCAGTCTGGGGCCATTCCCTTGATTCCCCGGGATGGCCACTGCTATGGCTGAGACGCCGCAGCAGCAGCCAAGCAGCAGCGTCCCCGTTGCCCCCACTGCGAGCGCTGACGACGCAGCGATCGCCCAACTGCAAGAGATAACTGAAAAGAGCGAAATCTGTGTATCAAGGCTCTACGCGAGGCCAATGGCAACATGGACCTCGCTGCGGCTTCTTTGATGGGATTTTAGCATGGTTTTTGTTGCACTACAATTTCTGCTGTCTGGAATAGCCGCCATAGGTTTACTGTTGGCCTCGCAGAGAGTGTTAATGAACACAACACCCTTCTTCGGCCGTTACTTAAAGCGATCGCCATGTGGGCGTCTGACTCCTGTCAGATCGGCTGTTGATATGCCAACTTTCAGCGGCCCCGAGAGGAGGTTTGGTGTGAAGGTTGTGCTTGGAAGGATTGCGGTGGCATGTACCGGTATGTGTCATCCACGTGTCCAAGAGGTAAGCTGAACAGGTTGTCCGGGGAACCCCTGGCCGACGTCAAGCTTGACCGTATGATAATGCACCTTTCAAGTTCTTGGAGTTGCCAATGTCCATGTGGATGCGGTAGTGTTGTAAAAAGATACAGCATCATCATCATCAACAACCGCATTACCGCAGTGAAGTCTGCAGTAGCATGTATGCTTTGAGTTGTTTTTAGTATGACTTGGCTTCATTTCTCGCGGATGTAGTCAAGCTCCACCATGTGCACATCGTCTCATCTTATCTACCTTCACATGCTTGCCATGCGGCATCCGTGCAATCTTCAGAGGTGAAGCTCGTTCTTTGCTCGTGTTGTCATGAGAACGCGGCCATCGGCAATGTCGGGACGAGTACGGCCATGTCGGGACCGGATTGAACGGCACCAATACCCACACGGGTGGAGAATGCCGGTAGTCATCCTTCGGGCTACCTAATTTGTCGGAGAGGTCGCAATTAAGGGAGTAGTTGGCCGAGGGAGCGGAGCCAGATACACATGTGTGCGAGGACAGCCCCAAGCAGCCATACACGCCCAAGGCGCTGATTTGTGATTGGTGGTTGTTTCACCATGGAATGATCGTCCACCTTTTGAAAGAATTTTGAGACCCAGATTGCTTGGTAGTAGTTACTGGTATCCCGGCGATGCCTTATCTGCTAAGCAGTGCCGATGCCATTGTCAACAGCATCCCATAGCCAAGGCAGATGTTTGGAGATAGAGCCGAGCAAGTGGGTGGTCCCAACGGCATTCTGTGTTGACTTGGCTGCATGGTTCATTAGGTATATTCAGCAATGTTCAATTTGTAATCTGGTATGCTGCTATTTGGTGATTTTGTTGCGCGAGTTCCTGTATCGACCGGTCGAACGCTCGCAATGTATTGGGCAACCAGTAGCAGAATTGTTCATCGTCTTGAAATATATCATATGACATGTACGTCCCACATCATAAGGTGAACGTGGCGTGTCAAGCACCTGATAGTTCTGCTCGTTGCCCTGAACACTGTTCCAATACCATGACTTGAGACCTCGGTAGACAGTGGGGCAGCAGCACGCTTCACAAAATCGTAGTCATGACGGTGGTAACAAATGCCACAAAGGTTACGGACGAGTTCATGGAGAAAGAGCTACCCTACGTGGTGCCTTTGTGCGTTCCCCCTTCCCACTTGTTTGTGTCTCAGCTCCCCTTGAGGCACCGCGCAAAAACCCTGGCCTATGGTTGCACCACCACCCGTAATGAAGTGAGTAGCTTGACATGTGTCTCATTCGGGTCGTCGATACTAGTGATGTTTTCTTGTCGCGCTCCAGGATGCAAGGTTCTGGGACCGTTCATGTGTGACCAAGGACCAAAAGAATTTGCAGACTGAAGTAGTACACAGTGTAGAGCAATCAATGTTTTGGTGCATGGAAGCTGGTTTTATTGTTGCTTAAAGATGTGCTGTCAAATGTTGTCGTCCTCAAATCACAGCGGACGAGTCACTTCTCGGCTCGTCCTAGAAGACCTCGTCTTCTTCTACTTCGCATGGGGCCACAAGTAATGGTTTTGAACAGCAACATCAGTGGCACCTTGATGGCTTCCGTAACACTCAAAGGTATAGTGGTACCATGGTGAGCGTTACCAGGCTGGTTGAGTGCCTGGAACTGTCTCTGTGAATGAAGGGGACACTCACACCACCATGCAAAGCATGCTGCCAGTCAATCACGCAAAACACTTGGATGGCGACAATGTGATATCTACTCTATGGATTCGTCTTTTTTTAGTTCAGTACTTGCAAACAAACCAGCTGCAATTCCGGGATTGCAACTCACAGAACCCTACAGAATCAAGTAGCTCAATTGGCAACGTCAATTAAGCCTCCAGTTATGTATGATTAGCCTATTGACAGAACAAGCCTAGCCAGATATACTCATATCTATGCTATCCTTATCCGTCCAGTGCTACCACCCTCTGTGACATATCCCAGCTGGGTTGGTGCCTGTTGGGTTGTCAACAGCATCGCAAGGTACAGCACAGCAAACATTGGTTATCGAAACTGAGGACATTCAAAAGGGTGGTTGCCAGGTAACCTTGGGGAATGACAACACGCTTGCAGGGGCGCTTTTGGGCTAACGACCAAGAATGTGAACATCGGGTTGGTGGCAGTTGGAGAGAATGTGGCGTATGTGGCCAGCAAGTTTGTCATATTGTACCACAGGTATGTTCCCTCTTCCTACCTACAAGACAGGTCATGGCTCTGCTTGGCATGTTTCTCAAACTTAGGGTACCTGCTCCGAAACTCTTCGTCTGTGAAGCCATGCACTTGCCCTTCCTACTCAGTCCTACTTGTAACACGTTCCATGCTTTCTCTATGCAAATCATTTTCTCACTCTGCAGCTACTGGGCATGCTGTTGTTTGAATTTCTTTTGGTTTTGACCAATTTGTTGTGTCGCCTGGTTTGGATGTGAAATGCATCTGCTTGCATGTCACATCCCATGCCGCTGCCAGGAGCTGTGATCAGGTCGATGTGCACATTGATCTGTTGTATCACTTGGTTGGCTTGGTTCCAAATTGATCTGTTTATTGGACGCATATACACACCTGCCACCTCAACATAATGTCAGGACCCTGGTAACTGCCCAGGTCGCCAACTCTGGATAGCCATGCAGGAGTGGAGAAAAGCCAAATATGCGGATATCGAAGCCTGAGCCTTCAGTCACAAACATTCTCAGCTTGAAGGTCTCACCCGACCACAGCACTATTGCAGTCATAGAGGAGTGCAAAGGTGGAACGACACGCATCACGTTCTTGGATGGTACCACTCTCGACAGCAAAGGCCTTCATCTGGGATACGGAAAAACGAAGGTACTCCGAAGGCCTGGGTGACATTTGATGTTGACCTGCAGACAGTGGTACTCCAGAGCAGACAGACAGCATGCAGCACGTCACATCGCACTTATGGGTTTGGGTGCACAAAGAGAACTCATTGCATGTGTGGAGCGAAAGCAAGCAACCTACAGAAGAGGTGTTGGAGTGAGGACGGGCAAGATTTATCCAATTGCAGGATAAGTTTGTTGCCTCAGCTCCACAGCCTGAGAAAGAGAAGCACTCCGATTCAGTCCAGTGTCACGATGAAGTCCTTTAGACTCAGTGCAAACAGGTCACTCTGGAATCACGCGCTGCCCCCCCTCCGCGATAAGACACGGCGATTGCAAAAGACCACTATCAGAACCTGCTGGACCCTGCTGGGTCGAAGTAGCTGTGTTAAACTTTTCAGTCTTTTGTGAACTACATCTTCCTCACCCATTGGACTTTTGCTCCACTCCAAGGCGGATGCTTCCGTGTCTCCTGCTCCCCACATGGATTGTTTCTCACTCTGTTGGCATGCAGGGCATGCTATGGGACTGCGGGTTCTCCCAGGACATGCACTATGTTGTTGGTGTCACGCACGACAAGGAAGACGAAGCAATTCCCAGTGTCATCTACTACTGGAAGGTGGACGACGGAAAGCTGATGTGCAAAGTGGAGTGCCCCTATGCCGTCCACAAAGTCATGGTGGACCCTGGGAACAGCGCTTACGTCATCACCTGCGGGCATGATGGCCAGGTTGCTCCTCCCAAGCTCACGGATTTGGTTGGTTAGAAATTTAGTTTGCATCCCACATTGAGCAGCTTGAGGCCTCAAGAGCCCAGATCACTTCCGGAGCCCCAAGTTTCCGCTCATGTGAATACCTAGAGCAGTCAGATGCATTCATAACTAAATCAAGAACTTGAGGCAAGCCTCGCGAGTTCCGCTATAAGGGCGAGCAAGCAATCCGAGCACGCAAGCTAGAAGGGCAAGCAGGCGCATCACAGACGAGTCACAGGATCACTGATCGCAGACTATCTATAAACTAGAGTACCCCGGTACAAGCACATATACAAATGTTCATAGCTCATATGACAATCTGAATGGGATGTCTTCTGAGTGTTTTGCGTTTCATATGTCCAACCATCTTCCTTGTCCCTGAACATGATGTCGACGAGCCGACAACCCTCTGTTTGTGGCGCTTTCCGCTTCTAACCCTGGATGTTCCCTAATTGCCGGTTGACCAGTGAGAACGTGGTCCAAGGTTATTAAAGCCTGAGACAACTTCAGCCGTTGCCGCTGCACATTGCCCCAGTGAATGCCTGCTCCCTTGTCATGTCTCACTATCACATGTCATAGGCGTACCTGCGTCTTTCCAACTTTAGAGGCCACGCATTCATGATTGCACTGGTCTGCCAGCATGCCTGCATTCATGGGTCAAAGCTGTCCACCCTATCTGCCATTCTATAGTACAAGGAATATATGGGAAAAAGGTACGCTTTCACGGTACAGCGACTGGCTGCATGGGACGGCAATTACATCGTCAACTCGCCCTTGATGGTTGATTTCCGATTTACTTTGTTTTGTCCAATGCGGCGCTGGAGATATTGAGGGTGTCTGCATTGAGGATTGGGAACCCAATTTCTATCGATTCAGATCCGGTTTATGTCAGAGTTTATCCAACACCTCCCCATTTTGGTCACTTTACTTTTGTTTCTGCAGCTCTCGTTCTGGCGTCGCACCAACACGTCCTTCATAAATGTCCCTATTGAGAAGATCCACGCCAACAGCAAACACGAGTTTGCAGTGCCTGACTACGCCATTGTAGATGTCTGCGGCCTACGGAACGGCTACACCCTGCTGGCTACCAATCAGGACAGCCTGGTCGTGGTCGATAAGCTGAAAGTTCTGAAAACATACCCCAACATTGGCGGCGCCATCCACCACTTGGTGGCCCTGGGTGATAAAGCGTTTGTTGCGATCACGGCATCTGGATGTATTGATATCTATGACAGCGATGATGGGCCTCCTGACATCTTATGTGGTACGATCTGTCTTTGGCTGCTTGCATGACTTGGCCTCATGGAGAGGAGTGCTTCGCCAATTATGTTTCGACCCCCTTATTTTCCCCATAAAGATATATTTCAGGCATTTTCAGGCATCTAGACCCTCAAATCACAAGGTCTGACAAAAGCGCTGATAGAGAGTGGATAGATTTGGCCGCAACTGTTGCCTTGTGCATGGAGGCCACTCACGTGAATCTGTAGGCGTCAGGTACTTTGTCTTGCAAACAAATATAAGGGAAATGCCAGCTTTTTTGGGCGTGTAGATGTGCGCAGTCCGGCACGCCCCACTAGCCTTGCGCCGTCCAGTTCCTGCTTTCATCTATGTGATGTCATGATGATGTATCATCATCAAATGACGGTGCATCTGATTTACAACACTGCCGCATTCACGTTTAACGATTGACACTTCACAAGATGCTCCTGACTTACGAGAAATGAGCTATGCCAACCAAAGGGTTGCCAACCAACGGGTCAATGACAGCAGGCATGATAAGCATGGCTGGTCTCATGCCGATTGAGAGCCGTACTACGAACACCTTCCCGAGGAAAGCATGCCTGGACCAGCCAGATGCCATACAAAGTAAATGCTCTTCTTTCTATCCCTGGGAAGCTTTCCCATCCGACCTCCCAAGGGGCTGCATGCCATTCAGGGAAGCACCGCTCTGTGAAATTTCCGGAGTCGGAGATAACGGACATGGTCGAGGTGTTGCAAGTCTCAGCCACTCAGGACCTGAAGCAGATCATCCTGCTTCTCAGCAAGAATGGAGCGTACCGCTTTGATGTTCCCAGCGCGATCCGCCAAGACCACCTGCTCAACCCCTTTTCGTTGGCCATGCCTGGTGAGACCTTTCCCAAGCTACCAGTGGCCTGTTTTGACCCCCGTGTTTGAACTGAAAAATCATGTAAATTTTGGCTATCTGGACCCAAAAAAATGTAGGGTTTGGCGAACACTGCAAGCCACCACACCATGGCATGCACATCGAACAACCAGCATTGGCCAGTGTCAAAAAGCCTTCCAACCTCAATGCACACCTTGTCTTGGCCAGTCGAGGGTCAGGGCAATTTGAACTCTTCTAGATGCTCAAAACGGATTTGTGCCTTGATAATGTGGACCACATGCGCTCATGAAACGGAGACTGGGTCAGAGCCTTTTCAAGCAACTCCAAGGCATGTACAGCTCTTCACGCAACAGAGCGCGTAGTTTTTCACAAATCATGATGTAACTGTATACAACACTACCGAATCATTTGTCAATCAATCTGTTCATCAAAGCATCGCCTCGCAAAGGGCGCACAAATCAGGCACATTTGGGTATTTCGACCCATGAAGTCTTCAGCTTGGCAAAAGTCTGTCTTGCAGGTTTCCACCTATCGTCCGTCCTATCCATGGCAATCGCCTCAAGGCGCACCCTCCTCGCGACAGCCAGCTCAGACAACACGGTCCGAATTTGGGACTATTTCCACCTCACGTGCATCACGATCTACCAAGGCCTACACCCCCCCCTAACCCTGGCAATGCATCCATGGGGCACAGAAATGATTATTGGGTACAACGACCACTCCAATGTGTACGTCATCGCCAACGAGCTCATTCAGGGGCAGCAGCTGCAGTCGCCTGTCGGAGGGCTGCAGTTGGCCAAATACTCCCCTACTGGCCACATGCTTGCGGGCGTGGCATCCAACTTGATTCTGATCTACAGCACCATGAATTACAGGTGCGACTGCTTTTCAATAAAGTACAGTTATAAGTACATGTGATGCATTGCAGAGTGGGTATTTGATGATGATGATGATGATGTATCTTCGAATGTGTTGTCGTTGTTTCTTGTTGTCTATTTCCTGCCATTGTCTATGTGATGTAATGATGTATCTTCCGGCGTTTTCTTCAAGTTTTAGCTCGTGCGAGCGGCCGCGCGTTTATGACAGGCTTGCTTGTTCTGACCGCTGCCGTTGAATGAGCTGTATCACTTCGAATGTGCTGTCTTTGTGGTTTGTTGACTATTCCCGCCATCCTCTATGTGATGTAATGATGATGTATCTTTCTACAGCACTACCGCATCCACATGGAGGTTGGCAGCTCCAAAGAATTACTTAGGAATCAGTGCTACCAATATTGTCAACCGAGCGAGGCAAGAGTTCCTGAACCAGCCTGACTTACCATAGCCTGACCTGACATGTCTTCTACTTTGTCTTCGACCCTGCAGGAAAAGGGTTCAGCTACAGCAGGTCCCCTAGGAAACTGTCAGTAGGAGTATCAGTTTAACTGATACAATGATGTATGTTGTAAGCGACCATCACTGCAGCGCATCATCATCAGGAGGCTCACAACGTGGCAGATTTATTCAGCCAGCATTTCTCCAGACTGTGTGATTTGCCGGGGCCATATAACCAAAAATACATGAACTGTGGGGACACAAGAGGGCGTCGGAACCCAATCAGACAAAGCACTGGATTCAGCTTCACAGTGCTGGTCATCTCTTATTGCTTCTCAGAGCGCACAATGTCACGCCACAAGCACGCTCGATGATGGTATATCTCTTCACAACATTCGGCATCCACAGAGTGATTGGCAACTCCCAGCGCTCCATGGGAGTCAGCGCTATCATTGGCCTACCATCACCCCTGGCAAGCTTGTGCTTGCCTTCACAAACACTGAATCGTCAGACTTGTGAATCGAAAGCACACACAATGCAGCAGGCTCCCCAATGCAACATTCTGAACCGCATCATGATGATGTGTCGTTTTACAACACTACCGCATCAACATGGACATTGGTATCCCAATGAACTACTCGTGATTCCCGAATGATCTGAGTGATTTTCAGTGAGAATTGCGAAAAACGATCTGTTTTGTGAGGATGCATGCTTGCAACGTTGGATGCACATTGTGTAGGCTGATCGCGACGCTGAAAGGGCATCAGAGCCAGATCAACGATCTGGCATGGAGCGAAGATGGAGTCAGGTTGGCCTCGGTGTGCGACGGGGCAGTCTACACGTGGAGCGCCGAGACGTTTGAGAAGCTGGAGGAGGACACCACGCGGCAGCAGATCAACCGCCTGGTCGTGTGCGATGGCCCTTTCAAACAACTGGTTGTTGCAGACCTGCATGCTGGCATGCGGCATTACGCAACTGACCGCGCCGGGTCAGCGGACGCCAAGCTCATAGACCCAGAGGTATACTCCTGTGCTTCTGTGACTGGAAAGTCTTGTTGCAGCAATTGTAAATGTACACCAGATTGTTTGGGAGGACAAAACACATTTGTATCCGAAGGATCTCTGGGAGAGTATGTGAGATCAGGTAACATCCCACCGATCAGACTGATTTACTTGTTGCACTTGGAATCGTCAAAATATCCTCGTGGATTCCCGAGCACTTCTTGGAATTGCCAATGTCGATGTAGATGCGGTAGTATTGTAAAAAGATACATCATCATCAGAACTTTTGCTGTTGGAAAAGAAAGAAAATCAGTTGGGAATCACAAAATCAGTCGGGACAGTCTTGACAGACAAGACGACCATGGCTGAACTTGCACCAAATCAAACGGATGACTGGGCGTGTAAGATGGTGTTATTGCTATTGGCAAGGCCAGTTTCTTCAGATTTTCTGCGGTTGACCGCTACAAATCAGACCGTGCTTGCACGCCTGCGGATGCGCCAATGTTGTATGGAGGGTGCAAGGTGGGTCAAAACAAATGCTATTCCATGACCTCTAGCATTCCCATGATCACTGAAAATTTTGGCCTTAGCATTGGGCTCATCTGACCTTGTACAAGCGGTGTGGGCCGCTCTAGATTGCACTCAATACAGATGCGAAAATCGGCATGGTGTAGTGTCAGCTGTGTTGTTGTTGCAGGGTGCCCTCAAGGAGAAAAAGCCAGCACTGGTCAAGATCGACGAGCCCCATGTGAAAGGCCACAACGATGTTGGCACTCTGCAACTGATCTCAAAGTGCGATCCTCTGCAGTTTCGTTGCTATTTCCAGAGGGATCTGAAGACGGCAAGGTCGCTCGACTGCAAGTGCAACACACAGCACACTCTTATGTGTCACATGTGCCATGGGCAGGCACTGATAGGGTGCTGGAACTCGGACCCAAGGCTTTACTCGCCTTGAGTGTTCAAGGCGAGAGAAGCTTCATCTGAGTGCCAACTCCCCATCTATACCTCCCCGTGGTATATGTGATACATATGTCCTGCTGTGAGCTGCTCTTGCGGTCGAGCGACCTTGTCGTCCGCAGGTCTCTTTGCATTCAGCCAGTGCTTTGCCAGATTGGGTTCCGACTCCCCCATTTTCATGCACAAATTGATGAATTTTTAGGCATCATAAATAACACAGCTGGCAGAGCGCTGCCCTCAGCCTTTGAAGGAGCAAGTATCGAGACATGGCACAAACATCCACCGTCCACCACACACCCCTCTATGTCGTGATGCAACGCATTCCCAAGTTGTTCATGGAGATGCCAATGTCCATGTGGATGCGGTAGTGCTGCAAGAAAGATACATCATCTTCATGTACCATCCGTACGTTGAGTGGGGTCAAAGGTAGCCAGGTAAACATAACCATCATGCTGCTCGTTTGCTTTGGGTGCAATATCCCTGAAAGGTTTCCCACCACCTCAGTTGGTCAGAACTCTGCCCAGTTTAGTCTGCCACAGAATCAAGGTCGTATGCCACACTGAATCTCACTGTGGCTGATAGTGTCTCCCTTCCTGGCACAGGGCTGGCCTGAAGCTGCAACAGAGCGCGCAGCACATGCTGTTGACGAGCAAGCACAAATGCATTGTTTCCACGATCGAATTCGGGGTGCTGCGCACTCAGAACTTCCCCCCCCATGACAATGTGGCGGACGACAAAGGCATCCACACCGCCGACGTGACATGCATCCAGATGGACAGCTCCGGAGAGCTCATATTCACCAGCGACAAGTCGGGAGTCATCATGATCTGCGCACTCGTCACCAAACACACCACCCTCTCGGAAGCCGACCTGGTGCGGTGTTGATGCATTCTGGCATCACGTTTTGACAGGACTGCTAAATGTCATCTGCGCAGATCCCTCACTATAGAGCGTTGAGAGGCTACATCAATGAGAGTGAATAACTGGACATGTGAACGCCCAGCGTGCCCTAGCTACACACCTCACTTAGGTGCCCCTCCCAGTGGCGGAAGATATTTAGCATAAGTGTTTCGCCATATCCTCTTGTTTTTCGGTTCCAGATATATTAGGGGGAACAAAATCGGGTTAGAATTCCATTCTGGCGAAGCAATGGTCAGCGCCATATCTCCACACAAGTACACATGAGAGCTACCCGCTGTCATCAAAAAGGTCTTCTTGGCGTCGGGGGGTTAGGGGCAGACAGTGCTTCGCCAGATCGTCTGATTTTTGGCGTCCAGATACCTGAAAGTACGTGAAATTTCGAGACCAAAATGGGGGTTGAACCCCGTTCTGGCGAAGCACAGGATGCAGACCGCCATCAGCGATCAGCAATGACTTGCGGCAGCCACGCATGCTGCTGTACTGTCCCGTGTGGTTGCACCTCCAGCTGCAGCGAAGCTGGAGCAAGGAATTCAGCGCTGCGCCAGGCTGTGCTTTTGAGGTGGGGGCAAACGCTAGTAATTACGTTATTCATGTTATTATCTATCGACTTGCGAGTCTAGATGCCCGGAAATGCATGCTTCGGCAATCTTGAAACCGGTCGCGGCAGCTGGATGTAGCACCATCTGCAAACTAAACACACCATTCTAATTCCCATGACGTTTGTGGGGGAGATGATGATGATGTATCTTTTTACAACACTACCGCATCCACATGGACATTGGCAACTCCAATAATTACTTGGGAATCTGTATTATCATTACCACCACCTGAGGCAAGCGTACCTGGACCAGCCTGACTTACCATAACATGACCTGACATGTCGTCTTCGTCTTCATCTTGTACCCTGCAAGAAAGGAGATCAGCCACAGCTGACCAAAAACGTCCCGTCAATTCCCTCGGGAGGTCGTCGCAACCCACACTCAGAATCTTTGTCAGGAGATCAACTCCCAACAGAGATTCCAATTTAGTTGCCAAATTCCCACCTTGCAATCCAAGACCTCCAACCGTTTCAAGAGATTGGTCTATTTTAGGCCACAAGATGGGACAATCCACAGTACAATGAACACAGCCTGTGTGAGCATCCCCCAAATGCTCATCGCAGTCGTCACAGTGATACTGTATGGGATCCACAAACTCGTAAGTTTGATTTTGAAGTCAGCTTCGTAGGGCTGACCACTCCTAGCGCTCATGATAGTACGAGCCCGAACAGAGGGCAAACTTGACAGATATGGTGCAAGACTGCGTGGCTGTTCACCGATGCACATCCACTTCCATGGCACTGCAGAGTGCGGCGATGCAACATATCTGGCTTTCCCCGAATTTGGTACCAACTCCAGATATTGTCGAGGAGGTGTTGCCTATCAGCCTCATCAGTAGGCAACGCCTCTGCTCCCAGCACTGGCATATTCACTGTACGCACTCCCCCTTGGGATCTGGAGGAGATACGCCTAGCGGCCTGCTGCTTTTGAGGAGCCTTGAAGTTGTCAGAGATATTCAGGTCGTGGCAAATGTCCGCTGAAAATTTCTGCACCTCTCCCTGCCAATTGGCCCCTGCCCTTGGGCGCCCGACTGCTCTATGCCAGGGAAAACGACTCGCTTTTGCCAGTTTACACCATCGAGTACCTTGTAAAGTGGACAAATGCTTGTCATAGCATTGTTTAGAGGCATCCATTAAAAGCGAGGGGGGCAGTAGGCCCAAGTCTGTGAACAAGACTTCTGAGGCAACTTCTGCGCACTGCAATCCCATCACTGCTCGCATCGCCTCCTTTGCGACGACGTCAAAGCAGTCTATTGACTTGTGATGTTGACCAGACCTCACTACCAAACAGATCTGAGCTGTAGATAAAGGTTTGGATCATCATGGCGCGCGTTTTGATCGGGATACGATGACAAGCTAGAAGTGGCCTCCAGTACCCCAAGGCAGCTCGCATTTTGCCCAGTGCTTTGCTTGCATGTAAATCCCAAGACCCGCTTTCTGTGAACCAAACTCCCAAGTACTTATATGATTGCGACAGAGCGTGTCCGTCCAGTGTCCAGGTGTTCAATCGCTGCTCAGCTGGGACGCTCGCTGATTCACCTTCCTTGGGATGGAACACCATCACGACACTTTTCAGCTTATTTGCTTGCATGCGCCAGCGTTTCAACCATTCAGCCACATGGTTGATAGTGACCTGCAAGTGCTGGGGATCAAGCGTCAGACCATTAAGGTCGCCCGCATATGTGAGGGCCCTGACCTCGACCCCTTGTGCTATGCAAATTCCTTTGGGACCGCCTTCCGCATGCATCGACTCCAACAGATCGTCGATATAGTTGTCAAAAAGTAGGGTGGAGAGGGGGTCGCCCTGTCCAACGCCTACCATCAATGGGAACGACTCCGACATCTCACCGGCAATGCGGACCGAGGATTGTGACTTTGAAAACAAGTCTAGCAAAACCCGCCACATCTTGCCTTTTGCTCCTTTAGCTTTCAGTTTATAGAAAAGACCTTCCCTCTCCAGACCACATGAAGCTTTGTAAGCCTTCTTAATGTCCAGGAAAAAGGCATAAAGGGGCTGCTTTGTTGTACCTGACTCATTCACCATCTGAGCC
The DNA here is from genome assembly GCF_984573655.1 of Nuphar pumila. Classification (NCBI taxonomy): domain Eukaryota; kingdom Viridiplantae; phylum Streptophyta; class Magnoliopsida; order Nymphaeales; family Nymphaeaceae; genus Nuphar; species Nuphar pumila. The sequence goes on along the minus strand of NW_028323573.1, from coordinate 24,656 downwards.
ATTGTAAAGATGTGGTCGATGCAGGAATGTCCTTCCCGGAAAGCGCATTGAGACTCATGAAGTCCCACCGTTTTTTCAAGCCGTAACCGGACCATGGTGCTAAACAGCTTGCGGATGATTGAGATGAGCATAATTCCCCGGTAGTTTCCTGGGTCAGTGGAATCTCCTGCTTTGTATAGACTCACTATAATCCCAGTCCCCCACTCTGTGGGAACACTTTCATTTCGCCAAACCCAGTTCAGCAGAGACAACAGCAGGGCTTTCAGTTCTCTTCCGCCATTTTGGATGAGTTCGCCTGTGATGTTATCGCTATCGGCCGATTTTTGTAGCGGAAGGTGATCTATGGCGCCATTGATCTCCTCTTCCGTAAACTCCCCATCCAGCTCTGGCTGGAACACGTCCTTGCCCTCGTCTTGCCATTTACGGAAGTCTGTTTCTATGTGAATCCGATGGTCTTGAAGAAAATCAGGATCTTCCGATGGACTTGCCAACTTTGCGTAATTTGTCTTGAAGACACTGGCGATTTGTTGGGGGTTCTTCGCAAAGTTTCCTTGCGAATCATGGATCCCCAGACAAGCCGTCGACGCTTTCCGAGCAAAACCAGCTCTTGAGTTTCTCAGCTGCTTTGCTGATTGCCACGCACGTTTAGAACCATAACTTTTATCCCCAAGCTGTACCGTGGTCAGCTGATCTGCAACCGACTGCTGAGCTTTGAGCTTCCGCTTCAGCCGGTTCTTATCCTTCCTCAGAGACACAAAAGCGTCCCAGTCTTGTGGGTCCTTAGTGCGCATCGCTAGCTCTTATGATTGCTGGCTCTTCACTCTGATCTCATTGTACTCTGCGGTCCACCAAGGAGCAGTGCGCCTGCCCTTGCTTAATTTTTTCCCAATTGTGGAGCTTGCTACCCTGACAATGATATCAGTGATCTGAGTTGCAATCACATCGATTTCGCTTTGCGATCTCTCCTCACTCAGTTGAGCCAGGCTGCCGGTGGCTGCCGCCACCTCCTCTGACATAAGATCACGATAAGCTTTCGCCACGGCTTGGTCCTCAAACTTGTTGAGGTGCCATCGGACATTGGTCGTAGGCTTAACAGGCCGTTTCTCGAGCTTAGAGGGGATATCGACGCATGGTCTGTGTCATCGTCTAGGGGGTGGTGGGTGACTGAGCGGCCACATTTCAGCAGGGCACGAGGACCCACGAGGTAGTCTACCACTGAATTCCCTTGGGTCCTCAAACAAGTGTACTGTGTCTCCGGGCCAAACCGGTTTCCGAGGGAGAACAGGTCACATTGTGCCGACAACTGTATCAATGCCTTGCCTTCTGCATTGATGGCGTCCTCTCCAAAGCGGGGGACTCATGGGTACACTTCCGCGGTCTCGCCGCTGCTATTTCCAATACGAGCGTTAAGGTCACCACAAACCAAGACCTTGCTCTTCTTGCTCCAATACTCAATATCAATGGCCAGGTTTTCAAAGTCGGCTGTCACATCTGCCGAACTTCGAGTGTCTGAAGCCGGAGGGACATAGACGCTGGCGATGATTCAATGGTTCCGTCTATTGGTACCCTTCACTGGTACCCAGGTTGCTTGCGCATGTTTTTTCCCTCGCCATACCAGTGTATCAACATCGGATACCATGTCATCACCAACAAGGAAGCCAGTGCCCCCGCCAAGGCGTGTGCTAGTCGGATACCCGGCTGATCCCACAAAGCTAACCAGGCAACATTATTTCATCGATTGAGGGATCAAGCCAGGTTTCCTGAACTGCACAGATGTTGACTCCTTTGTCTCGCAGAACTGCGCCAATGTCAGAGACCTTGTCACCTTGGCTAGCAATTTTCAGGCCTCTGACGTTCAAACAACCCGCTTTGACTTTCCTTTATCCTTCCTGGCTACAGTGGCTGCAACTGTTGCCGGTGCATGGGCACTTGTGCCCACGCGAGGCGCGGTGGCCTCTTCACGCATTCCAACTGCCCCAGCTTCGCACAAAACAGAGAACCTGTTGTGAACTGCAAGCGTGGGGTTTCATTCCGGCGCTACCAAAATTATGTTACGCTCATCGTTTGGTGGGAACAACATCCAGGCGAATTGATCATAAAGGGCCACTCTGCATGTAGAATGCTTTAAGTGTTGGTTGAGGTCAAATACGAAAGGTGTCATACCTGCCAACCAGATCTTTTTGATATCTGCATCCTTGCGGACACTGAGTACCAAGAAAGGGATGCCGTTTGCACTGTTCCGTTGACGGCTGTAGTGACAGCCTTTCAGAACCGACATCGTTGCTGCATTGGCTGACAATAGGAAAGCTGAGCGCGAGGTAACACAGTCCAAGGGTCCATAGAAAGCCAATCTAATTCGTTTGGGAAGGACTGGTTCCAAGTCGCTAGGGAGAGTCTCTCCCTGGTGGTCACCCAAGTGTGTTGTAAGGGAGCTCGGGGCGCGAGGTATGGTGCATGTCTGCGTCCCCTCTTGCACTGGAGAGGGATTCGACAGGATCGGGGGGGCAGTCAGACGAGCGCTGTTGTCGGGAATACCAAGAATTTGATTCGCTTGCGTGGGAACCTGACATCCGGCATCCCCTGCGCTCACCCGCTGGTCGGAAGCCTGGCCCGACATTCGGCTCGCGACGGCAATTCGCCGGCCTCCTTGGGACGTTGGGCTAGAGGTAGCGCCCCTTAATTGATTTGTGTTCATAGTTTTGGGTTTCCTGTTCAAAGCAAGGAGTACTGGCACGTTTCTAGGACACTCCCGTGTAGCCGCGGCGCGGGTGCTCTTAGCCGAGCAGGCCTCAAGAGAATGGGCTCTTGGCAGCAATGGTATGGAAGTAGGGACTGAGGGGCAATTGAGGGATACTAGAGAAAGGGCTCATCACCCTGTCTCTAATCTCAGGATTATGGCTCCTGGGGGCAGTGGAACGGATGCGGGGAATAGGGGGCTGGAAAGGTATCACCCGTTTCTCTATCTCATGATTGGCAACTGGGGGCAAAGGTGGGGCGGAAGCAGGGACTAAGGGGCTGGGAGCGAGAGCAAATTGGAAAAGGCGCAACTGCCCAAGGCGGAACACCGTACGAAGAATTACGGTGGGAGCCAGAGTGGCTTGCGGGTATAAGCATTTTCTGAATGCGAGGCAAACTGTGGGGCATTCGAGATAGAATCACCTTATTCCTCGGGTAAAGGATATGGTGCCCACTGGCGAAGAAATAAACTGAGGGGCTAACAGCAGACGCTGTACCGGGGATCAGGTCACCCACGATCTTCAGGCATTCGGCTCCTGGGGGCAATGAAGGAGTAGTCAGGCGTCTTGAGTCTTGGTCTCGTGGTCTTCTGGTCAGGTCAGGCAGGCAGTCAGGCTACCTGCAGCACACTTATTGGACCAGGCCATCCAGTCAGTAAGACAACACGAATCCCAAGAAAGTGCAAGAAGTGCCAAAGTGAAGCGGAATCGATGCAATACGAAACTGACGGTATCCGTCGACAAGCAGAAGGCTTCGTTATGGGGGAAACGGGCCTTCGCTCTCGTGGTATAATTGTAGACAGAGCAGGGAAGGGGGCTGGTGGCAGCTCAAAGCTGTCAACATTTACCTACCTTGGGCCTCTCTCCCACCGCCCCCAACCCCGTAGGGGTTAGGGGTTACGGGGGAGAGAGGGCAGCAGTTAAGGGGTTGTTACAACACTGCAATTCTGTCGCGGTAGGTGACGAGCGAGCAACACCAACCAGGAACGATGAACGTGCAACAGGGTTCTGTAAGGGCACGCACATGATCCCTCCAAAGCGAATTCCCCGACTTCGCTGCGTGCCCTGACATCGCTGGATAGCAATGTATATAATTGTCAGGCAACCGACAGAACCAAGCCACACGAACCAAAATACCAATGGGGTTTGAAACCTGATTTGGTGAAGCGATGAGATAAGTGAGACAGAACTACATGAGGGTGTGCAGGCAGCATTAGAGATGGGGCAGACAGTGACGGAGCCGTACTCCGGCATCTATCAGCGCGCCATGGACACATTCCGGGGGGCGGATCCTGTGAAGAACAACCGAGCGCTGAACTGCGGCTTCGTGCCAGACGATCTGCTTCAAGGCCTGAAAGACGAGCTCCGCTTTCTGCAAGAGGGCTCTCGCCACCACAAGCACGAGGTCGAGCTCCTGCACCTCAAGCTCTCGTCGGAGCACAACCGCACCCTCGAAGCAATGCGGCAGACACACGAGCAGGCGCAGAAAGACATGAGCCAGTCCATGGAGGAGCTGATGTGCGTCACCCCCACACTTGCAGTGTTTCACGAGACCCTGTCATTTTTTAGGTCCAGATGCCCTAAAATGCATGAATTTTCAGGTCCAAATCTGTTTCAAATCGAAGCACTTCACACTTAGATGGAAGCTGTGTTCATGTTTGAGATTGAGGCAGTTTATGCGAGTATGACTGGGATTTCGAACGCCTGCAGATGCTGTCTTGAATCCTGTCACTTCTGTACCATATTCGCCGAAACTAGTTGCTATGAGTACACCCCTATCCACTCCTTTGCTACGTCAGCTGTTTCTGGTGCCTGGGGTGTTTTCGAGCTATCAACACAGGCTTTCCAATCGAGCTTTTGTGCGCTGATCTCTTTCGGCTGTTTCGATGTGGATCTAAGAGATCTCACAGGCGGGGATTTCATCACCCATCGCCCCCGAGACCATCACACTCTGTCAGTGTGAGGGCCGTAGTCTTGCTGTTTGGAGCTCTCTCAGTGCCAGGAGAGCTGAACAAGAAGAGCCAGTCACTGACCAGAGCGAAGCGACGCACAAGCTCTCAGCCTTGCGGGTTACTGGCAGAACTGTACGTTATCAGATATCAGATATCATGAGTGAAGTTCCATGCGTACAGTTGTGGTGCTTGATGTTTCAGTCGCCCGGCTGGCAAGTTGGGTTGCTCAGAGCATGACGGCAACGAAGTCAGGAGAACTATCATCATGCCATCACATAGAAAGTAGTCACCAAGCAATCAAGCAATCACTTTCACAACAATGCAGCCATTGAACGTCAGTGGTCAGGAAATCATCATTGGTGGTCAGGAAATCATCATCACTGCCATTGTCGTAGCCAATCTTATCCCCGTTGCCTTCTTCCACAACAAATCAAAACAAGTACGCCAGCCCAAAAAAGGCGGCGTTGACAATTCCCATGGCCTTCTTCCATGTATGCCAGCTATTTCCCAGATGGGCAGGTCCATAAGCCGCTCGAAGCGTTGCAGGACTCGCACTCGAGAGGAAGTTGCAGACATCCTCTCCCGCAGCGAACAGCAGAAGCTCCAGTACCAAGAGCAGCTGGCAGAGCAGCAAGACTGGATCGAGAAGCGGCTCGCACGGGAGATCGAACGAACCGACCTGGCCGAAAAAGAAATGTCCAAAATGAAAGCAAAATTCGGCAAGCACCTACAAAAGCTGCACACACTGCTTGAAGCCGCAGAGCATGGCCATGATCGAGACCTTGCACAGCATGGCGCCGCACTGCACCAGCTGAAGGAAGACGCCAAGTCGGTGCTTGACCAAAGGCGCGTTCAGAGCGACCTCGAGTTGTTGCTGGAGGCGCGGTTGAATGAAGACGACCTGGAACGGACAAACACGCGCATGAAGCGTGAGCTGATGGATCGCGACGCCAAATACATGAAGCTGTTCGCCGACTTCCAGATCCAGAAGACGCATCTCGCCAAGACCATGGCCGACAACCGCAAGGTGATGCAGGAGAAGGACAACCTTAACAAGGACATGAAGCAGATGCTTGTCTATGTGAAATTGCTTGAGGTGCGGACGAATTCTATGAAAAGAAGTTGCTCCCTGTGTACTCCCGACACTTGCAACTGTAGATGAGCTGATCTGTACATTGGTTAGTGAGGAGGGGTTGATGGGATTGGTGACAATGACAAGGGGTGGGTCCCTATCGGAGGTTTGGCTCGTGCGAGCGGCAGCGCGTTCAAGGCAGGCTTGCCTGTCCCGACCGCTGAAGTTCAATGATTTGTTCTGTTTCCAACGTGAGTGACTGGTTGCTTTGATCTGTGCCTTTCGGTTCTTGCCTTATCTCTGTGATGCAACCATGATGTATCTTTTCACAAGATAAAGGCTTCCGTGTGGTCATAAGAAATAGCAAATGCACAGCTTAGGAGTCTGTGCTTACCACCACCACAACCCAAGGAATGAAGACAAACCCAACTTACCGCAGCCTGACCTGGCATGTCTTCTGCTCGGTCTGGCACGCTGCAAGGACGCTACCCTGATAAAACAATATCTGCATGATTGACGATGATGTGTCTTTTTACAAGAGTACCGCAACCCCATGGACCTTGGCAACTTCAAGAACTACTTGGGAATCAGTGCTAACATTAGCATCACCTGAGGCAAGCGTACCTGGACGTACCAGCCTGACTGACCATAGCCTGACTTGACATATCTTGCAGGCGTATTAATGTGCATTATAATGTCAGCTTTGATAATGGCCTTCACGGCCCCAAAGTGTTACATTGTGGCACCGCATACTCGAAATGAATGGGCAATATCCCAGATCAATTTCTCAGCTCAATTTGTGATTCAGGACCAGAAAGGTGTCCTTCTTCGGCACCAAGAGGAGCGAGACACCCGAGAAGCTATCAACGCGGCCATCGCATCTGACAACCTGCAGACGCTTCAGCGCCTCAAAACGTACCAAACATTGGCGGAGCACCGCATGATGAACCAGGAGGACGTGCTGGGGCCGCTGAAAAAGTCACTCAAACACAAAGAGCTTGCCCTACAAGAGGCAGAAGACCTGCAGGTAGGCCCTTGCATGCTGATGCCTTGATCTCGCTCACACAGAATGACATTGCACGTTGATGTATCTTTTAAGATCACCACCGCATCCGCATGGACATCGGCAACTCCAAGGACTACTACGGAAATATGTGTGGCACTGAAATGGCAGCACTTGCCTGGTAAGGGGTCGATTATAGTCTAGTGAGATCGAGACTGCAGGAAGTGAGCAATGGCTAGGCTCATCCGAATGTCCACGTGGATGCGATAGTGTTGTAAAATGACACATCATCCTTGGGTAAACTGGTATTTATCTGGAGATACATTGCATATTGGGGAGCACCAAAGGCACCTGAGCTTGTATTCGGTGAAACGGATCACATCAATTCCACACAGTTCACGCAGCAACTGTGTGCATTTGTTGGTGCTGTGTGCGGATTCGGCGAATCTATCGGAAGCGACACATGAAGTTCTGAGACACGGCCCGTCAGCATGCAGGGTCGGCACATGCACCGCTTTGACCACCTGTTTCTGGAGCGTGACAGCATGGAGGCGAGCATGGAGAGCATAAAGAAAGACAACCAGAGGCTGCGCAAGCAAGCCTTGGATACTCGCAACTACATGGGCAACTTCCTCGCACAGATGTGGAGGACGATTCATGAAGAGCCCAAGGAGCACTGGCCTGCTATCTTTGGACGGCTCTACCATGACCACTACAAAGGTGCACCTCACCTTTGCACATGCCGAGATCAGATCAAAAGTTCGGAGACTTCAGTCCTTCACAGTGGACCGCTTGTCATTATCCTTTTCTGGCATGTCTTCAAGGCAGCTGCGTCTTGCGGCGTCCTCTCCAACTTATACTTTCTAACAGGAAGCAAGCAAACAGGAACTTAGGATGACTGGTTCTGGTGACGCTGATGAAGTGGATTTTTGCAACCTCGCTGCATCCACATGGGCATTGGCCCCAAGCAAGTTCAAACTTCCAAGTGCCCGATCTTCACATTTCCATTCGCGAGGAGGTGTGCAGCTTTTAGGATTAAAACGCGCCCAGGCCATGTGGCGATTCATGCACCGGCTCAGGTGCCTAAGATTCCCATACAAGAACGTGTGATTTTATCCGCAGGCAGCGAGAAGAAGAATTGGGAAGTGTACAGCCACAACCTGGGGAGGGGGACCAGCAAGAGCAATGAAAAGTCCGAAATGGAGAGGCGAGAGGAGCTTGTCACCAAGCTGACTCATGTCGCAGATAGCCCTGGAGCGCAGGCAGACCTCATTCTAGAGCTTCAAAACAACCTCCTCAGCGCGGAACGCATGATCAAAAGCTTGCAGGGCAGCACTCGCTCTGCTCAGAAGAGCCGAGAGATTAGCAAAAGCCTTATGGTCAACGAAAACATGGACCTGCTCAAGGTGCGATGCCTCCCCTGCCTCTGCCATGCAATCTCCGTTTCTGAGAGCGTGATCTGCTGCCCGTTCTCACAGATACACCCCAGTACACATCCTGGGCGAAGGTATAGGCTACATTTATTCTCACAGATGACCATGTGGATGCAGTAGTGTGGGCAAAGGTGATCATCAAAGCCTACGTGCATGTGGAAAAGTCGCACATAAAAGTCACATCCGGTCACGGTAGCTCAGTGTAAGCACACTCTTTCCCACCCTTTACAAATCAGCATCTGGATTGCATGTTGCAAGTCAAGTTAGCATGATGCAATGGTCTTTCATCATCACATCAGATCCTTCATCTGCTTACTGCCAGAAAGCCTTCTTTAGAGCATTCATGCGCACATCGAAAGGCTGATCCAGGTATGCTTACCTCAGGTGATGGTAATGGTAGCACTTTAGATGTGAGATCAGCTCTGGCTGTCTTGCCCGTTGTCAACGCCGCCGTTTTCGGGCTGGCGCTTTTTCTCTCTTTCTTTATGGTAGCACATTCCCAAGCTGCTGTGTAAAAGGGTGGGAAAGAGTGTGGTTTACACCGAGCTACCGCGCCCGGTTTCGCCCTTGCTCGCGGGGCTCTTCGGACGGCAATCGATCGCTAATCGGAATCTGTTTCCAGACTGTAACTGCTATGAGCTGATCAAACAACAAGACACAAGGTATGTGTCCAACAAAACGTTGTCGTACGTTGTGCAGATCTTGAACGACTTGAGGCGTGATAACAAAGCTTATCGCTTGAGAATCGGGGAACTTGAGACCAAGGTTGCCACAATGCGCGCAGCCGACAAAACAGCTCGGTACGGCAAAAGTGAAACTGGCGCATCTGCGCCCCAGAGGGATGCGAGCTCCGCAATGCAACCTTCATCAAAGACTCCGCAATCACAAGCCGTAAACATCGGATTCAGCTACGCATCAGCGCCGCGTCCTGGAACCTCCCCAGCGTCGTTCTCTCAAGCAGAGAGTTCTGGGCTAAATCTGCCGCCTGGCGCCGACGATACGGGCGTGCCGCCACACAGCACGTCGGATTGGAGCAAAGCTCTGGTCAGGGACGCTCACAGACCCAGCGGCCTTCGAGCACCTTCACCCGCAGGCCGCTCAGAACAGGTGTGTGAATTGACATGCTGAATGACTCAAGCTGAACGTTATTCAGCTTCTATGCCTTGACTTGGCTACTGACACACCTGTTGCAGCCATGCTTGCTTGATAGTAGACACGCACCATGGCTGCTAACGGTGCATTTTTGCATCAAACGCTTTTCACAAAACGGCTCGATGGCAGACCCTCAAGCGTAGTCAGCCGTTTCATGGTCTTCGTTGAAAGGGATGGCAATAGTTGCCCGCAGCAATGCCAAAGGAGGGGACCATACCGCCATGGCCCGAAAGACCCATCTCCTCTCAGTTCACAGTATGTATATTCAGCCTCGTACACATCAAGAATCTAAGGCAGTTCATAGTGTTGAGTTCTAGCTCTCCAGCGATAGACTCTAGTGCCTTTCCAAGGATTCCATGTCTACTCTCACAGAGGTCACAGCCCTTGATATCCTCCGGCTGTGCCTGCTATGGGTTAGATTGTTCCCATGTAAACGACATCTCAACAGGTTATGGGTCCGTACGCTCACTGGGCTTTCTCCTCCGCGGTTGATTAGTATGCAGCGTAGTTTAGCGAGGAAGTCTCGAGCGACACGATGTATGCTAGGCGGTGTATTATCACCGATAAGAGAATCCGATTCAAGGCGCGATAAACGACTCTGCCCTTGGTGAAGGCGTACGCTGGCTTGCTCGTCAGGAGCCAATTGCAGCACCTGGGGACCTGTCTACCAAAGACACCCGCAGCCCGCGCGCCAGCGGAGCCTCATCTGATATTACTTCATTTGGGAAGTACACGGCACTGTGCGCCTCCGTTCCGAGGCTGTTTCCCTGGGCCGGACCATAGAGGCTACAAGTAGTACCTCGGTGATCCTCCCACCAAACACAAACGCAGCCAACCTGTCGAACGCATCACATTATTGTGTGACAGCGCTACCTGAACTAGACCTCGCACCGGCGCAAACGCCACTGCTGCAAGAAGTTCACGGTCAACCCCAAGTTTCATAGTTTCATCCATGCCAGTCGCACATCGGATAGCCGCGGACGCATAAAGGCGTCATCAGTGGCCCTCATCAATTGCTATCGGATCCGAGTTAGCTAGCATGGTTGCCTACACATCCCAAGCTTCATAAAAGCGCAATTCCTGGTGCAAACCCAACAGATGACGAAAGGCTCGAGGAGCTTCAAAGCGGAGCTATCCTCGCCCAATGCACGCAAGACGACTGTCAAGATTGATTCAGCTCGTTCATGCTCGTCAAGCGTATGTGAATCACGGCATGGGGTGGTACGGCAAGCCAGCTAACATAGGGGCTTCAGCCAGCACACCCCGGTTGATTGACAAACATCCAAATTCCCTAGCCTCATGCAGCACCTAGTAGCTGTATGACGAACTGAATGAACATGCATTCGGTGATGTGGCAAGCCTGCCACAGGGGAGATATCACCCAACTGCTTGCTTCAAGACGGATTCATCACAATCCTCTGCTTGACTTGAGAACGCCTCATGACTGACAGTTGCATTCGAGAATGGGGAGTGACCCCAAGCACAATAGCTATGAGACAAGGGTATCTGATAGATGTAGGATCTGATAGATGTTTCACCGTTCCGATCTAGGTGTGGCATATCTCGAACTACATGACCTGTCTTCCTGTTCATCCTTGTCTGTCAAAGGGTAGTGTAGAGTTCTAGCTCTCCAGCGATAGACTCTAGTGCCTTTCCAAGGATTCCATGTCTACTCTCACAGAGGTCACAGCCCTTGATATCCTCCGGCTGTGCCTGCCATGGTTTAGATTGTTCCCATGTAACGACATCTCAACACATAGTTGGCGCTAAAACCCCACCAGTTCCCGCTAAAAGCTCCACCCGCAACCGGGCAGGGCTCATGCGCCCAAGTCAACCCTGCTGAAGCTTCAGCCCTGCCAATGGCTCAAGCCGAAAGTCCCCAATAACAAAACGCACCTTTATCAGCCATGACACGTGCACAAGCGCCTGCGTCCCCTCTCCCACTTCCAGTCGAGCTTGCAGGTGCTGGCTCAGCGCAATGCGGAAGTTGCGCACTTGACGACACCCACGCTGCAACAGGGTGCGAGCGAAAGCAGGGCCCTGCTGGGACCGCGGCCGTTCACAGCCCCAACAATGGACCTATCACACCTGCCCGATGAACAGCAAACCTCAGGAAGCGTGCCTGCAAAGCGAAGGGGGCCTCACCCGAACTTGACTGTTGGCATTGCGAAAGTTGGCAATGCATTCGGGAGCCCAGCAGCGTCCGGCATGCTCAGCATGCTTGAGCGCCCCACACTGATGAGCTCAGATGCACACGCACGCGCCACGAACCCCGTGTCCATATCCGCACGGTTGAGCAGCAAAACGCCAGGTTCGTTGCCCAGCAAATGAGTCCCAGACATGGCCGTTGCGTCCTCCAAGACGTTTCCTTGTGCATCTTGCTGATTCCACTGTGCTGTTCTGAGTGATTGGAGAAGCTGCCAAACTTGCCGAGGTCCATGCGGTTGAAGTAGCATCGCAAACAGCACATGGTATATTGTAACAGGGTTCTAAATAGTGTTTTAAAGCTAGGCAGCCGTAACCGGTGTCGTCCTTGCCCAAGGGGCTCTTCGGACGGCAATAAAGTGGTAATGCAATGTACGTCGAGACTTGTGAGCATCATGTCTCTTCTCAATGTTGGCGCTCCATCTCAGCTTCACCATGTCCTTCTGTTTCTTCATGCGCTCCCAAGTCGAAGGCATATTTGCAATATTGAAGGGTATTGCAAGATTTCCTTGGATGCGGCCTCAGAAGAACCTCCTGATAAAGCCCGCTGGGACGGACCGTGCACGAAGGTTTCCAATGTTTCTGCAGGTCTGGGGGTTGTAAAAGCTAGAGACGCGATGTCCTCCAGCCAGCTATCTACGTTCCACACACGGGGAGATACTACCAGCCGATCAGGGAGGCTGCACACACTGGGGGCCGGTTTCCGTGCTCGTAGTGAGATGATAAGCAGTAAGACACGGACTCAGATGCATCAATCATCTGGAGGGGGGGATTGGGTGATTTCAGGCGGCACCGGCATTGCCATAAGCTGTCAAGACATGCAGGAGCAACTGGCCCGAGACATCGATCTGGAAATGCGGAGAAATATCAAAGAGACGATGCCACGAGCTGCGTCTCCTACTCGGCAAGCCCGCCCTCATGGCGGCAAGCCTGGCAAAATTAAAGACTTGCTTGTCAGCCACGATATGACACTTGGTCAGTAGTAGCCACCCTGGCCTAAATGAGTCTTTAGGATCACATTTTTCAGAAAACCGACCCATTGATTGCATTTCAAGTGTCAACAGCTCAACTTTCAGAGTGAAAGCATCATGCCACATGACGCATTCTGATTGATTTGTGTTGGGATGTCACAGAAAAACTTATTCAAAAATTATGCAGTGCCTTTGGCTGCTTGAGACGCGGGAATCTTCTCTGTCTTGAGTGTTTACCCTTTGTGAATTGGGTTGACTGTTCTGCACACAGCTAATATGACAGTCAATGAACAGCACGGATATCAATTTGACGTGGGAAGGAACTTGCTTTTGCATAGCCCCATGCTATTATGTATTGTATATGTGAAATTTACAATATATGTAAAATGTACTGTGTATGTCAACACATTCAGACGGCAGGATTTGTAATGCTGTTCTATGTTCTGTCCCTTGTTTACAGCCTTAAGGACACTGGTGTTACTGTAGCATGCCTTTGTACTGCCAAAGAAGCCATGGAAGCCATTGTTTGCATCAGCACTGTGATAAGCGCAGCCTGAATGGCGTCTTTCATGGCAAATCAACATATGCTCTCGCTGCAAAACACCGATCGCAAATACATAGCATGTCTGTGATTCTCACGGGTCTAGGCATGAGATCTCATGGTCATCATAAGTTTCAGCCCTGTCGAATCCGTGCATCTGCCAAGCTGCTGTGCCTGCTTCCTCGCCAACCAGATTGCATTGGCGCCACCATGGGCGCTGCTGCCATGCATTCAACTTGCGAGTTGAGTTGGCGGCCTACGAGCTGAGCACACAGTAGCAGCAGCGCCAAAGCCAGTGCCCAACAAGTCGTATCTCAACTTTGCAAGGGCATCTATTCCTCTCTGGTACTCGCTTTTCATCGAGCCAGTGCCAGCATGCGCCATCTGCTTGATCGCTTCCACGACGTCCGGTTCGCTCCACGAAACATCTCGGTCAATGCGCCGATATGCATGAGCCGCGTCGCGGCCAGGGTTCCGATACCGGCCCGCATACGTGGATCCTTGGCGAGCCACACGCAGATCGTTGGCCGAGCTGTCGTAAATGCGGAACGAACCAACATCGTCTTCATGCTTCAGCTGTTTGCGCGTCTTGTACGCGAAGCCGTTGGTAGCGCTGACATGCTGCTGCGGGCGCCAGCCCCCCCTCGGAGCAACCATTCTGGCAAGCTCTGCTCCATCATGATACAGCTGGAAGCAGTCGTGCGTCTCGGTTCGGTGCATTACCTGCGATAGCGTGGACTCTGCGCTACCAGCGGACTGCAAGTCTTCTCGCGACAGGGATCGACTCGAGGATGGTCGAGTGAGAGTCCGCGAACGGCCGGAACGAGAGGAAGGTCGCTGCTCGCTTGTAGGCCACTGAGTTCTTGTGGTGCGCCGTTTTTCGAAATCCAAGGCCGATGCTGGCCTCATCCCGTGTTGAGACACTGAATCGGCAGATCGGGAGCGGCGGTGGCGACTCAATGATATGCGCGGCTGATTGCTGTTTGGTACGGTAGGGTCGGCGTTGCTTACCGCGCTCGAGGGCCAGGATGATGCTGCGCTTGACGGCCGGCTGCATGATGACGCAGCACTCGAGGGCCTGCTGCGTGAGGCTGCATGGAACGGCCTCGTGCCTTCAAGGTCCCAGTTTGCACCAATTTCGATTGTGGAGGGTGAGGACAAGCGCTTGAGGGCAGGCTCTGCTGAGCGTGGGGGCGTCGCCTCAAGCTCTGATACTCTGTGGCGATGGCGCATGAAAGGCGAGTGCGTTGACCTTGGGCGATTCCTTTGCGAGGACCAGATCGAGCGTGACAGAACCTTTGCGTTCTCCTTGTCTAGTGCCACCATGAGCCGTTTCATGGACGGGCTAAACGCATCGTCAGGGAACGGTTTTGGGTCGTTAGCATCGACCGGGCCAGGCAGGCTGGCCGCATGTGCGGTGCCTTTGGTGATGTGCATTTGATGCGTTGCGCGCAGCTGTAAGGGGACGCTGTGAGAGCGGAAGGTCCTATGGTAGGTTGTATCGGACTTGTTTTTCGAGGGGTGGTAGCTCCCCTTACCTGCACTCCACACGGTTCTCTCAGGGTTTATTGCACACAGTTGGTCACAGGTTGGGGCAGTGAATGTGGCCAAGCAACTCCATGATCAAGGTGTGATATGTGAAATCGAATGCGAAAAAGTCATGCACGGTCAGTTGGAATTTCAAATATAAGTTGTGTGCCGTGATCTCTGATGCAAATGTATGTGGAGCATTGTTACTTGCATCTCTCCACTTTCTTTCACTCAAACAGCCCTCCTGTTTCTGCCTTGATCTCATTACAGAGCAGTTGGGGGTGAGCAAGTGCAAACCTGTTATCCTACCTCACAAGGTATCTGCCTTCGCAAGAGCAAGAGAAGTGAAGTCACACCAACAACGTCTCCAGAGGCAAAGATGACAGCCATGTCGTTGCGATCGAGGTCGTTGGCAGCGAGCTTGTTCCGGTTTCCGACCGCAAGGCGCAGGCCCGGCCTGAGTGGCTCTAACGTCAAGCCTCGGTCCGCTGGCATTGACAAACTGGCTCCATTGGTGTCAAATATGACACACTTCTTCACCTGTTGGTGCACTACTGTGGACACTGGCAGCCTTGGGCTCGCCAACTCCCTGTACAATGAAACAATCACCAAATAAGTTGTCATACAGTATGACTCATACTGTCTATAGGTGTCCACACGGAGATGGCTTGCACCTAGCAAGGTCTGCATATCTCGGCACTGGGAGTCAATAACGATGCATAGAGATGACACAAATCAGGAAAGCATGAGGCAAACCGCACTTGCAAAGCCACAACTTGCTCTCTCACGCATAAGTGTTGTACTGCCATGACAGTAACTTGTTTCCTCATTGCTTCCATCAACGTGCCTGTAGCTATGATGTAGCGGTCTACCAGTACACTGCAGGAGCCGACACGGGATGGCTGCTAGTCTGTTCATATAGAGTCCTTACATTTGCAATATCCCTCACATCGTGCACGCAGTACAGTTGTGCAGATCTCCCCCCCTTTGCACGAACTTTACTCTTTCTTAGCTGTGCTGGCCGGCAGACTTGAGGGATACACACCTGCGAGAGACGATCATTGCACCAGCTACTTCACGAGGCGGAGCTGCTGGACGTTGCACGGTAGCAGCCTTGGGTGCTGCTGTGATGCCTTGGCAATGTCTGACCTCAGGTTCGTGCTGCGGCTGACGGCGCTCGGCCTCCAGAGTGACATTCAATGGAATTGTTGACTTCAATCTGAAGAAAGGATCTCTGATGCGAGGGTTTGCCTGCAGATGGACCCCTTATGGCTGTCACATGGAAGTGCATAACTGCAATTATTCACCGAACCAAAGCGATATTTAGGGCCATGTCAAGTTGAGGATGAAGGGAAAATGCGCTCCGCGTATTGGCAGGTGCCGTCGACAGTTTGTTGGGCAAGCTGCCTGTTTCGGTATCATGGGCCCACCGACAAGCTTGCCTGTTGGTGGGGCCGAGTCAGCTTGTTCTATGATGCCTGTGCTGTGAGGGCTAAGGCTAAGGCTAATCACTGGTACTACTGAGCAGTGCATGCGAACTAGTGTCGAAAATACCAGCATCAAGGCAGCAATGAAAGCGTATGCATCATCACTACATCACACAGATACGAGCAAGAACTAGACAGCACAGCCAGATAGCAACGAAGTACCAGGGCATTATTGAAAGCATATGCATCATCAACATGCCCATTTCCCATTTTCTCAGCGCAATTGAATCTTGAGAGTAGCCATGAACGATAAGAGATGTGGCGCATGCGGCGGCGTGTCAGCGATGGCGCATGTGTGCCATGAGACGACCGCACTTGGAGGGAGGTTTGGTGATGGCGTTGTTACCTGAAGATGGATTCCAGGGTGGCCATTAAAAGCACCACGGCTTGTACTTTGCAGCCGTTGAGCAAACTTGCCTAACACGACCTTTGAGTCTGTTGTGTTGGGCAGCAATACTTTCGGTGGCACTGCGTGCTGGATGAAGTCTTTTCTGTGTGTCGATTGAAGGTGGTCCTTGTCAAAAGGAGTGGTTGTGTCCTGCAGGCAAGCTCTCATGTGTTTGTCTAGGCTTCACACTTGCCTTTGCCAACATCTTGTATACCTTGTTGGCTGGAATGCACGTGGAAAGCGTGTATTTCTAGGCATCAGACGTGGTATACAGGTCTGACTCCTTTACCGGTCGCATGATCAGACATGGTTGTTCCGCATGTTGTCAACGCAAACCCCTATAGGTTGTGTGTTTGATATTGTCTCATGTCTTCCCGAACTCCCATGTACGGGTGGATTTGAATGCTTCTGAGACGGTACAATGATTCGCTTCATCTCTTTCTTGCAAGCCGTGAGCGTTCTCAGTGTTTGCATTTGCTGCATGGATCCAAGCGGCGCGGCATGTTTGTTTGTTTATGAAGCGCTCCTCAGCCCACACATTGGCAGACTTGCCCGTTAAATCCCAGCACTTGCCCAACGTCAAAACTCCTGGCTCTCAATGATTGGGGTAAGATGTGATGCAGAGGAGGAACGCACGTTGGGATCTGATCTGCCGATGGCAAACAACTGAACTGCACTTGTGCTTTTGGATGGCTGCGGCGGGGGATCTTTCAAGCCCTGTCTGTCATTGTACATGCCCTGGTAGGTGCTCAGTCCGGTTGGTGCACTTTTGGGATCGTCCAACGGCATTGAGTCATCATCGCGATTTGATGCGCGAAGAGAATGTGCTGATCGTGTACGTTGGAGGGAGCACTTTTTGCGTAGATTTTTGGACCCTTGACCATACATTTTTGGTATGGGAGTATTTCTCCGCCATTGCAGTGGCGGCCCTTCCGCAACAGGATCGCCTGCACTATGGCAGCTGTTGCACTGATGCTTCCCGGGAACCCCGGTGCAGCATCAGAGTGGCAACCTGTGGTGTTCAACATGAGGCACCGTGAAGTACTTAAAAGCAGCCTCGAAGCTCCTGAGTTGCACTTAGTCTATGAAGCTCCTTGGGCAAGCCCACACATTCAGGTGGACGAATGGTGTACGCTTCCGCAAAGAGCCGCATGGTCGTGACGATCACCAAAACCAACTGCGTTGGTTTTACGAGATGCCTGAGTGGTCGCGAAATCATCATCAGCGGCGGATCACTTGCTTGGGTCATTTCTACCGTCGCAGAGTGCATGTTCCAAGAACTGTGTCACGCAAGCTGATAACATGCAGCCTAGCCAGAACATAATCCATAACACAAGGAAGAAATGACAAAAAAAAATGGATAACTTATCACCATCGCGCAGCATGAAATACACGCACTTCGATCGAGCGTGCTTGTGCAGGCATACCTGAAGTGCCTGGACGGCTGTTCAGTGGAGAACTTCCAGTTACATGCAGACCCACGCCTCTTCCAGCCCGCATAACGGCAATGTCACAAGTAGTGATACTTAAAGCGTCTCAAAAGTAAACTTTGGCTCGTGTGTGTGTTTCAAGGCACAGGTATACAGTCGTGCATGCTATACAATGCAAAGACAGTAACACCATACTAACACGGCCGTGAGAATGCGCCGCGAACGGCTCTGGACACAATTCAAGGAGAATTTTTTCTGTCGCTCAAGAGTGCTAATCCTGCGGTGTACTCTTGTGACTGGAATATAATTCAGAATGGCAGTGTTCGATCGCCATGCCGAATTCATTCGCCATGTCGACACTGTCGACGCCAGTGAGGCTCGCACGGGAGCACCATTCACTGTCGAAACGAAACTTGGGACGGAATGCATGATTTCCTTTTCCCATGACATGAGCGATACCCATGTTGCAGTATTCTAAGGACACACGCTGCAACCGCGGTTGGTTCCGATCGATTGCTTATGCACGATATACCTATTCAGTGGAGTATTGTCGAAATTCAAGCGTTAACAAGGCCCTTGACGGCAGCGGGTCGAGGCTTGAATTTCGAAGGGATATCTCTAGATAGACATCAGCCCCAGTGCGGTGACAACCGGGTTGTATGATGGAGTCTCGGAAAATTTGTAAGTTTGTTAGTGCGTTGCTGTTCATGGCGAGTGCCAAATGTGCGCAAGCAGGCGTTGTTTTCTCGATGGTCGTTGTCCTGCTCGGACGTCATGCACGACAACACGGATCACGAAGTACCAGCTGAATCAACTGCATTAGGCCGTATCTCTGCTGCTGTTTCACTTCTGTTCGAGCCTGTGGATGCTAGTGGTCCTCCCATCGTCGCACCTGTAGAACTGCAAGAATGGGCTTCCAAGACTTCACTTCTCACTATCACCACGGCTAGCTTCGCTGCAGTTGTAGAATATATTAGGAGGAAAGGAGAGCAGGTTCATCTGCCCAAGCATCTTCCGCCTGCTCTTCATGACGTGTATCTCCGGAACCATCAGGGTTCACGAGTCGTTAAAGTAGCCAGCAAGGCCCTGTGGGGCGGTACGTATGCCTTTTTGTTTGGGGGTCTATTTTATGGATTGGAAGGCATTGCTGCTTTAGCCAGGGACAAGCAAGACGCTTATAATACTGCAGCTGGAGGCTTTGTTACAGGTGCACTGTTTGGAGGCATGCTACCGGGTACAGCCATGTTCAAGGCGTCCAGGGCTGCACTTGGCGCAGTTTCTGGTGCTTCCGTAGGTTATGTAGCCGGTTTGCTATCACATGAGGTGATCCCCAGCATGGAAGCCAGCTTGCAGCAAGACAAGGACAACCCCTGACTACCATGTAAGTTTGCATGTGTCTGCAACCACGCAGATCAAGCGAAGCTCGTGCATGTTTGTCTTTCATCGTAATTGACAAATGCTCAGAACTGTTATCACACTGTCTATCATGCCAAGACTTGAGGGGAAGGGGCTGCTGAATGATTCTCTCTACACTTTACACAGCTCTATAATAGCCGTGTAGAGCTTTCGGGATTTAATCACTTCGAGACGGACGTGCAGCTCACTATGGACAGGCAGTGCATCATTTTCCATGATGACAAGTTGGACAGGACAACGAACGGTTCAGGTGCCGTCGGCGAGGTGAGCTTTGCATGCTTCCTGCATAAGAACTCTCGCTTGATTAGTGATCGCCAAGTTGGAAGTTTCACCAGCGGTAAAAGCGCGGTGCACATCCTTCACGTGAAGGCTGTTTTTTCGGAGATTATCTTTCTGTTCTGCTAATAAGAGATATAACAGGGGCGGCACACAATGGCTCCCACCTGATGTTTGCATAGCTTACTCGGAAGCCAACAGCTCAGCGACATCAGTGAGCTTGGTTGGTCGACATATGGAGCTCCAGCCGTCAAGGCAACTTGATTCCAGTCTATCGGTAACAAGGGGGGGTAGGGTGCAAATGCCTGCGGAATGGCATGCGCAACGCATGTCTGTGACCGTCGCGCTCGTGGGAGCTCGCTGAAACCCGTCGACAGAATTCATTCCGACGACCCAGTCAATTGTGAGAGAGTGGGGCTCGGGCGCAAGACTACGGGGAGGGCCACGCCAATCCACCCAACATGCAATCGGAGCTGCCTAAGTATTACACCAAGCATATTGACGAGTACATCACAGCTATGTGGTCTTGCGTGTCATCTAAGGCCACGCAGATAAACCAGGCCAGCTGCTCCAGGTACCTTTCAATAAGCTGAAAGCGGCTTAAGACACCAATGTAGAGGCAGTTGCTGACTCGTACTTCCACACTGGAGGCAGCTTCTTGGTTTGCTGCACGTCCACAACACAATCAATCAAGCAGCACAGGTGGCAGGTGATTACCTCACACCTCACACAGGGCAATGCTTATCCCAACGAAGGACAGATTAGCTGGTAAAACCAGCAGTGCACGAGCGCTTCTTGAAAATGTACGAGGGCAATGCTGACACCGACACATTCTTCGAGAATTGGACAATAATGTCCCTCACGTTGCCTGGCCAAGATTGCATTATAAAGAACCCTAACCCCAATCCCCCAGGTATCCCGCATATTGGCCTGTGATAGCTCAAGTGCTTGATGGGTGTGTCGCCAGAGATGCATCAGAAAACTTTGGTAAGTTTAGCGTCTTCACAATTGATCAGAAGCAGAACTGGTTATCCTCACTTGCATCTCGGGCATCACCTGACATCCCCGTTCCAAACTGGCCATGACCCCACGTGCTGCAATGACCTAAAACCCAGGTGTCAGCCATACTGTAGTACATATCTGATCCGGGTACCCTACAGTGGCTTGCAAAATGACGCGCTGCTCGAAAGTTGGCAGTACATGACAATGGCAGCTCTGAAACTGGCAGCAGGCAGCTGTACAATCAACTTCAAGCTGCACACAACAGGTGCATCCATTCAACTACGAACGATTCAAGCTACACAGGACAGGCGTCTCAAGTCCATTACAATCAATTCAAGCTGCACAACGCTGGTGCATTGATGCAATAACAATCACTTCAATCTGTACACTCGGCGGGCGCACCTTGTAGTAGCGCGCGAGACGGTGGATACGGGATTCGACGAGAATGAGGCGGAACTTGGCATCGCGGTCCTTGCGGAAGCGATCGAGGTGCTTGCGCATGGACACAGCCTTCTTAATGAGGAAGTAGAGGTCCTCGGGGATCTCGGGGGCGAGGCCCTGCTTCCGGAGGATGCGGAGGATCTTGGTGCCGGTGACCGTGGACACCTGGCCCACGCCGTGCAGATCACGCAGAATGACGCCGATCTGCGAAGGGGTTGTGCCCTTCTTGGAGAGCTTGCATATCAGATCTGTCGCCTGCACCGTCACATGCCGTCAGCGCATCGCTTGGCAATTGCCAATGCATTGCCAGGGAGTTTGCTTTGTGGGCCTGTATCCCTGAAACTACATATTGAAAAGACCACCACTACCAAGGTAACGCTAGGGCAATGAGCTGGCCACTAGAAGTCTGTTCCTACGTTGCTTTTGAGTTTGACTGCAACCGGTCGTACGTTACACTACACCGTCGAGTGCAGCGTTGTTCGGTGCCCCCTATCCCGAGGTGCCAACGAGCCTCTGAGGAGACATGCATAATCTTTGCTGCCCTCCCACCTGAGCGTACAAGATTGATACGTGACGTCCGGGCTGATACGTTGGAGCGCGATGTCCTGGCTGGGAAGCACCCGAGTGGAGTGTGCGCTGCAAGTGCCATTGGTAGCACTTTGCTGAGATGCTGAGATGCTTCTGGACAGCTGCTGGTTAGCGATTCATTGCCTGCTGAGGTTTTGGAACCAAGACTGTGGTCTGACGCCCTTTTGCAAGGCGCAGGCCGTGTTAGCAGGTCTGCTCACTCATGAGGTGCTGGTCCATTGGCTGAGACACTTTCTCAGCCACTGACCATGATCTCAGGTCACGCCAGGTCAGGCTATATCTGAGTCAGGCTGGTTGAGGTACACTTGCCTCAGTTTAAGGTGACCAACGCACTGATTCCCACGTAGTTCTTGGAGTTGCCAATGTCCATGTGGATGAGGTACTGTTGAAAGATACATCGTCATCATCTCAGCACGAATCCAGCTGTTATGGGTGATTCTGTGCACATTTCTGGCCGAGCCTCGGCCAACATGGGCAAGGAAATAAGCTCCATTCCAAACTTGGTTATACACCGCTTATCCCCGACTGACCTCCTCGACACTGTGCTTTTTTTTTCTCGACTGTTATGCTTGATGGATGTCATATAAGTTCTCCTACAGAGTCTCCTCCTGCTGGGTTCTATCTGAAGAGAGGCCCCCCAGTAAACTTTCCACGTGGCTTGCAGCAAAGTTCACCCGTCAGCAGTGCCCCATGCTGAAAGGCCACCCACACTTGATATATGACTTTTCTCATCTATCAATATGTAAATGCTCCACGTGCATTATCAGAATTCCTCCCAAGCATCTGATTGCCAGGACCGATCCAAAACTGTCATGTATGTGAGCATTGGGAGCGCTGGTTCAGGACGAAGCTGCTCTGGTCCAGCGATGAAGTCTTGCAGACATGAGCATTATGGCCGCTTATCACTAGAGGATGGAATGCCGATCACAATGGCCGACTAGGAGGCCACTCTCATCACTCACCAAAACGAGCAGCTACTAGAGACCAGGCCAGGAGACAAGCAATTGATATTGAGACACGGTGCCCATGTGGCATTCCTCAGATCGTCCCGGTGGCAGAGGCTATTAGCATGTGAACCCTATCAATATCCACGTCCCAAGCATCGTGACGAATCTGCCACTGGCATGATGCCGTTCCAAAGCACATGCATACCTCGCTATTTGAAACCTTCAACCATGATGGGGGAGTGCGCTTGAAGGGCTGAGCGGAACCGCTCATACCCTTGCCCTTTGAGTGCATACGACCCATGGTGACGACGTGCTCCGACTGACCCAAGAACTGCAGGCCATAAAGGCATGTTTGACAAGGTGAAGAAGGACCTTCAGTACACGACTCGTTTGTGAATGTGGCAGGGCCGAGTCAAATTTGCTGAGCTGCAGAAGAAACATATCGCTGCCGTCAACATAGGCACCAGGAGGTCATCTGAGCCGGCACGACATGAGTTGCACAGACTATACGACAATAGAAATACATATCAACACGACTGCATCGTGCTCTGCCCTACATGGACATTCATGGGCATGATGCAGGCTGTGCACGTATCCACTACCAATGAGGAGAAGAAGGCAGAGTTCACACCTGTTGAACACGCAGAAGAGATAGATGTGGTTGTTCAGTGTGCACTTAAGGTGTTGTCAAGGCTCCGTTTTACCTCGAAAGTTTGGCTTTAGTATTTCCGCGGAATGACAAGGGGGTCCAGAACCCCCTTGTGAGAACGCGGTGTTCCATGCAACTCGTCGACTTCGGTGCCACCGAAGCCCATCACTGGCAGTGACACTGCAGCATTTTCAAATCTATTTTTGTACCTTGAATCGAGGCTTGATGGCGTAACAATGCTTTTCTTATCCATGCCGGAGGGTCGGGCACGTACCATTGTACCATTGAAGGGCATTGCCAGCTAGTCCCTCAGGATTTGCTGCGCTAAACGTGCACTCTGTTTCTCTGGGAAACTCGCCAAATTCTTTGAGCTGCTGCTGGGCAGTTGTTCTGCAGGTGTTAGGGCTTTCACCACAATAACACACCAGCACACGTCTGCTACTTGTTGAGGGGCGACGGTTGAGGTTCATGGGCGTAAGTTGTCGACACTACCGTGGTGATGAATTCCGCTCAACCTGCAACCGGAAAAAGAAAATTCACATGTCCTTTAATAGTTTCGTGACCTTATACTGGCGAATGCTCAGCGCTCAGCAAACGCTCTCACAGGAGTACGCCTGGCGAAGCCAAACCGTTTTACAAATATAGATTGCACGGCGACGTTTGCTTTGGTTTCGAAGGCACGGAGCTCTGACAGTACTTGAAATTTGTGAGCCAAGAGCGATGTCTTCTTCTTGCCCCAGATTGGAGTGCGTGGGGCATGAAAGCAACTTCGGCACTCGCTGTTGGGTCCCCCAACAAGAACCCAACATGTGACAACCTGCCAGCTGTCTGAAGGGACATCCCACACTGCAAGCAGCATCGCTCCCTAACACGTACTTGAGTACAGTTGAGTAGATGTCACTGTCAAAAAAGGTGAGCACGCGCTCGCCCTCACAGATTGTCATGCATATATTGCTGCACGACTGTTCAAAGCCAAACCTCTCCAGTACCCGAGCAATGCTATAACCTGACACTGCATTCGAGTGAATTTATCTGATCAATCTGAGTAAAAAATGCTCGTGGTAAACCTTACCGCAGGCTGCAACTTGGTAGCGTATGTATGTCTACGAGAAACCCGCAGACGTACGGCCCTGGAGCCGTCAACGGCATGGCTACGGCACGAAAACGTTGCGGCGGTGATCACCCGTGTATCCTCCAGCAACGAGGGAGAGAGCGAGGGCATCACATGGCTTGTGTCTAGAGCAAGAGTTGAACGACCCCAGGCGTTGCCGCCGGGTACAATGTATATGGATGTCATTCCAAGCAGGCCTGTGTCAGTGTATTGTGCTAACAACATCTGAACTCCTGAGATGGAGGTGTATATTCAGTGAGTGACAGTGAGGGGTGAACCAAAAGCAGGAATTTAATTGCTGTACGTTGTGCTGAGTGCCATTGTGCG